>NW_015169858.1:154613-156647 GCF_001447785.1 Gekko japonicus | reverse complement strand
CCCCCCGTCGAGAATCCCTTGCCAACTCTCCCTCTAAAGGCTGTTGCAAAATTTTTATATTATGCAATCAGAAGACGGGGCTTGAATAGCCAAGTGACTGATGCATCTTCGTATTTCCCCTTATTTCCACGATGTTTCGTGCTTTCGTGCCAACAAAGGTTTTGTGTGTGCTCCCCCTAAGCTGTGGGGTCCTGTGAGCCAAAAATTCTACTTTGTGAGCTGCTGGCATTCAAGTGGTGAGCGAGCCGTTCGGCTGCTGCGTATATTCGTTTGCTCTGGAGCTGTTGGGTGATAGTGAGATCTTGGGAAAAAATGGTATTTCGCAGAGATAATATAGCCCAGCAGAGCCTGAGTAAAATAATTTAGACTGAGAGTCCATGTGTGATTAAAGTATAAAGTTTTTACTAAAATCTAGCATGGGAAAGGGTAACTGGGATGAAAATAACAACAGAGCTAAATCGGCTACATCTTTACACTACAAAGACAAAACCAAGAGAGGAAGATTATGGCTGCACTTCAGAACAACCAAACAAAGAGGGGAAAAGTTGAAAAAATGGTATTTAGCAGAGATAAGATACTTTAGTCCCAATCATATTCCTAGATCAGGGAGAAAATTCCCGGGCAATCCACATCTAAGGAACATTGATTACATGAGAAACATGTGACTTCCTGTGAGTAACATAAACAAACATTTAACCCCAGATATACTGAGTGTTTTCAACTCGTAATACCCAACAAGAGCCTTCCTCCTGGAGCTCAGACAACACATGTGTGAACCGGAGGCTTAAAAAACCCTGTGAGCTGGCTCACATCGGCTCAGCTTAGAGGGAACACTGACTCCCCTTTCCCACCCCGGATCTGATGCACGTGGAGACGAAGGCTGACTCCCCAATCTAACCACAGAGACATTCTAGCCCCGAGTTAGACCCAAATACTTGGGAGTTAATCTCATCACTGGCAAGTGTCGACCAAAGGCTTGCTTCCCGGTAAGACTTGGGTCTTATTGAGCACGCGTGAACTTTATTCTCGAGCACCTGAAGTTTAGGGGGTTTCGCTGCAAGCCTCTCCAGTGGGAATTTGGTTCCCAGCAGACAGCATCCGGGGTATGAATGGAACCCGGTTCTTTGGAAGCTTCCTTTAAATCAAGTCTCCCCATCCCAAACCAGCGAGAAGTTCTTCCGCTGTGACCAGACTGGGCCCACATTTCAAACATTTGACCGAAAGGATCCTGGAGAAATAAAAGCGGCTTAGCTTATTCGGGAGGGGAGAGAAAAATCAGCGCCGTACCTTTTTTGATGACGGATTGATCCAACAGGTTCATGCCGCTGTTATTTGCATCTTCCACCGCCTAGGAAGAGAGAAAAACCATTCAAATAGGCTGGCTATTAAGGTTCGAAGAATTCACGCATCTCTAGAGCGTCGACCCAGGGACGGGGGGGGGGTTGGGGGGAGGGATTGCTCTCTTGTTATTTCCATTTATATTAATTCGCTGGGGGAAAAGGGAAAAGGGTTCTTCTCATTAAACCGACACGCCGATGAAGCTCTTCCCAAATTAGAAGATCTAATCGAAAGAGGTGCGGAACATCTGGGCGATTTTCGGGTGTTGATTGGAACCGAACGGAAACAGCGACTCTCTAAGAGGAATAGGCCAGCGCTTCTGTATGGGTTTCAAGTGCAAAGGCTGAACCCACTGATCGCCGGCAATCCCTGGCTACAGCAATGGGCCAGGTTCTCCCTACGGCAAGCGCGATTCTCGATGTTATATGTTTCACCGTGTTTTCAATTGTATCGTATTTATCGAATTGTTCTAACCCGCCCTGAGCCCGTTTACGGGATAGACGGGATATAAATGCAATTAATGCTTTACTCGGGGTGATTTTGGTACCGGAGGTTGCCACGCACGAGTCAACAGCTTTACTCCGGAGCTGGGCCTCCGGGATCGAGGCCTTTCTCCCGAGGAGGCGTTTCTACCCTTACAGCCTCGAGCCTTACATGCCACATCGGCAGGGAGAGCCAAAGATTTGTTCGCAGTAG
>NW_015169858.1:139255-154574 GCF_001447785.1 Gekko japonicus | reverse complement strand
GGTCACACCCCGTGGGCTATTTTGGGAAGTGGGCTTTGGGGGGGGGGGGGAGAAGAGATTTACTCCCGAGTAAACCGGCTTCGGCTTCCTCCTCGAACTCGCCTGCTTGGCCACCCTTTGGCTGTACCAGCGACACCTGTTACTCTTCAGCGGGAAAGGCCCCCGGGCCTGCAAGGATTGTTACACGAGAGTAAACCCGATCGACTAGGGAGGCGCTGCTTCCCGAAAAAAAAAAAAGAATGCCATGGGCTTAGACTGTGCGCTGCAATTACATTTGGAAGGGGAGAGGGAGAGAGAAAGTGCCTGCTTTTATGTTTTCTTGGCGCCTTGACTCGCAAGTCCTGTGACGGCCTGACGCTCGCCTGCCGCTGGGGTTGCCAACAGGTCTGGAGGGAAATGTTTTTTCACTGTAACATTGACGTGACATGTGGAAATGGGTAGCTGAGGCTTTTCAGGCCAGGTTTTCTTGGCGCCTTGACTCGCAAGTCCTGCGACGGCCTGCCGCTGGGGTTGCCAACAGGTCTGGAGGGAAGTGTTTTCTCACTGTAACAGAGACGTGACACTATGGAAAGTGGAATATGTCTTACCTGGGTTGTTATTAACATTATTTTTGGGTGGTCTAGGTGTTGGCTTGGGTAGAGTAGTTTCACTCAGAGCTTTGCTAGCAGCAGAATGATGAGCCTTTTTAATACTGCTTCCTTCGGCTTCCCATGACTGCTCTCCAAGAGTCAGCTGCACTGTGAACATCTCCAAAGATGTAAAAGACAGATGTCAGTAAGATCAAACCTTGTGAAACAGTCTCCTGCAAAAGAACTCTATTCCCTGATATGTAATGAAATCTGTGTCTAAATATCAGCAAATGCTTACAAGCATTTTGACTCAGGGATGAGATGCACATGTGTTGGGTATTACAAGTTGAAAACACTCAGTATATCTGGGGTTAAATGTTTGTTTATGTTACTCACAGGAAGTCACATGTTTCTCATGTAACCAATGTTCTTTAGCTGTAGGATGCCCGGGAATTTTCTCCCTGATCCAGGAATTTGATTGGGACTAAAGTGTCTTGGATTTTTAAAATTGTAATTCAGCAGAGTTAAAATAACTTAGCAATGCCAGAGTAAAATAATCAAGACTCAGAGTCCATGTGTGTTTAAAATAAAAAGGTTTTACTACAGCCTAGCATAGGGAAAGGGTAACTGGGATGAACATAACAACACAGCTAAATAGCTACATCCTCACTCTACAAAGGACAACACTAGAAGAAGCGACAATGGCTTCTGTACTTCTTCTTGGAAACAGCAAACAAAGAGAGGAAGAGAAGCCATAAAATGCAAAAACACTTTGACACTTTGCTTCCAATGAAACTCCTAGATCAGGAAGAGTTTTCCCGGGCTTGCAGATCTAAACTACCATTGGCTTATATAAAAACATGTGATTTCCTGTGACAACACAAACAGACATTTAACCCCACATATACTGAGTGTTTTTAACATGTAACACCCAGCAAAGTGTCAAGGTGTATTATCATTTTATGGCTTCTTTTCCCGTCTTTGTTTGTTCTGAAGAAGAAGAAGAGCAGCCATACTCTCTCTCTTCTAGTTTTGTCTTTGTAGAGTAAGGATGTAGCAGATTTTGCTCTGTTGTTATTTTCATCCCAGTTACCCTTCCCATCCTAGAATTTAGTAAAAACTTTATATTTTAATCACACATGGACTCTCAGTCTGAATTATTTTACTCTGGCTCTGCTGGACTATTTTATCTCTGCTAAATGCCATTTTCCAATATCTCACTATCACCCAACAATATTTTCTCTCCAGGCCAGCTGGCAAATCCAAGGGGCAGCTCGCATACCAACGAATTCCCCTGCAGCTAGACAACAGGATACCCAGGAGACGCCAATTAGCTAGCTTTCTGTGGGAGGAGAATTGGCCAGCCTTCCCCACGTGTGAGCTTCGCTCCCCGAAGTCAACAAGTTTACACGCATTTGTTCCTTCCTGTTGCACGGGAGAAACGGGTCACGGTTCAATGGGATTTACTTCCAAGTAAGCTATGCATGGAAACCTTGGTTTCCCGTTAATTGCAAGCCCCGCCCGACAGTAGCGAGAAATAGAAATATCGCAATATTGAATGGATCGGCTGAAGGACACTCCCGCCCAGTGTTCCCTCTAAGCTGAGTCAGTGTGAGCTAGCTCACAGGTTTTTAGCCTCCGGCTCACACATTTTTGTCTTCGCTCAGAAAGGAGGGCTCCAGAGCAAAGTAATTTAAGCAGCAGCCTAATCGCTAGCTCACAACTTTAATGCCAGGAGCTCGCAAAGTAGAAGTTTTGCTCACAAGACTCCACAGCTTAGAGCAGTGGTTCTCAACCTTCCTAATGCCACGACCCTTTAGTACAGTTTCTACTTCATCACTGTAATTTTGGTACTGTTATGAATCGCGACTTGGCGAGGCTTGGGAGCCCTATCCTTTAATGCCAGGAGCTCACAAAATAGAATTTTTGCTCACCGGACTCCACAGCTTAGAGGGAGCATCCCCCCCCACCCCTATTGATCGGAACGAATCCCTTCCGAGAACCAGGTTTCTCAGTGAAGTTTGCCTTGAACTGTGACAGGATAACAGCACGATGTCTCTCGACTGTCAGTTTTGCAGAATAGGGCGACAGGAGAACCCAACGTGTTTCGGGGGGTGACTTCTTCAAAACTGATTTTCGGCTGGGGAGAAAAATCCAAGTCCATTCGCTCGGATGTTTCCGGCTTGATGTCCGTTTTAAGCCTCTGTCCTATGGAGATGCTTGATCGAGAAAGGGAGTTGGGAAGCAGGCCGGAAATTAGGGCTCCCGACGGCAACGCCCTCAGCCCAAACCCATTTTCTTAGCAGCAAAGAAATCTCGATTGACGGGGACAATGGAGTTCTCGACCGGTGGCACCCAGCGCCGGGCTTAATTGGCGTGTTTCTGGGTTAACCGGGTCAAACCCAGTCCCCGAGAGGTTTGCTTGGGAGGAGGCCCCGCGGTCGGGTAAACTGGAACCGAAATCCAACGCCTGGCGCAAGAAGCAGGGAAATCGTTACGTCAGGGTCAGTGTTCCCTCTAAGCTGAGTTCGTGTGAGCTAGCTCACAGTTTTTCAGCCTCCAGCTCACACATTTTTGTCTTAGCTCAGGAAGGATGTGGCTCCAGAGCAAACTAATTAATGCAGGAGCCAAATGGCTCGCTCACAACTTTAATGCCAGTCGCTCACAAAGTAGGAGTTTTGCTCACAAGACTCCAGAGCTTAGAGGGAACATTGGTCAGGGTTAGACTCCCCTGGTCATGTGAAAAGCTATCAGCCAGATCCTCCTTCATACTTCCTCAAAAGTGATTTCAGGCTGCTGGTCACACGCAACATAATCCACTTCCAATCCGCTTTGGGTGCACTTTCCAACTGGGTTTTTTTTGTCAGTTCACACCATAAAATCCAGTTCCAAAGTTCACTGACTGTGTATTGAAAGTGGATTGTTTTAAAAGAAGAGGAGGAGGAGGAGGAGGAGGAGATTTTATTAATACCCCACCCTTCACTTGGAGTCTCAGAGCGGCTTACAACCTCCTTTCCCTTCCCCTCCCCACAACAGCTACCCTGTGAGGTAGGCGGGGCTGAGAGAGCTCTGACAGAAACTGCTCTTTTTCAAGAACACCCCAGATGATAGTTCCTTCATATTCCCAAGAGCTTGAGTCAATGAGGAGTGGGGAATCAAACCCGGTTCTCCCAGATTAGAGTTCGCAAACTTAACCACTACATCAAACTGTTGGGTATTACAAGTTGGAAATACTCAGTATACCTGGGGTTAAATGTTTGTTTATCTTACTCACAGGAAGTGACATGTTTCTCATGTAATCAATGTTCTTTAGATGTAGGAAGCCCGGGAATTTTCTCCCTGATCTAGGGATTTGATTGGGACTAAAGTGTCATGGTATATTACCATTTTATGGCTTCTCTTCCCATCTTTGTTTGGTGTTCTGAAGAAACAAGAAGAGCAGCCATACTCTCTCTCTTCTAGTTTTGTCTTTGTAGAGTAAGGATGTAGCCGATTATGCTCTGTTGTTATTTTCATCCCAGTTACTCTTCCCATGCTAGAATTTAGTAAAAACTTTATATTTTAATCACACATGGACTCTCAGTCTGAATTATTTTACTCTGGCACTGCTAGGCTATCTTATCTCTGCTAAATACCAATTTTTCAATATCTCACTATCACCCAACAAAGGTTATGGGCCCAGATTGCTCCCGCAGCACCAGAAAGCTAAGCAGAGTGCAGCAGCCAGACTTTGAGTCACGAAATCATGTGTGCTGGAGTTTTCTAAAAAGGAATTTTTATTTTAACTCGCATTGGATTTATGAGATTCGGACAGCATCCTGTTTTCTTCATGAGCTTGTGGGACCAGACCAGCCGGCTGTGTTTCCAAGTCGGAGAAAGCATTGTGGTGTTTGATCTGTTTCATCTTCTTCCCGTGCAAAGCGAAAGAAAGAAGGAGAGGGGGTGAGATCGATCCTGCTGAACGGAAGCATCTTCTAAAGCCTTAATCCCGCACACACAAAGGATCACCCGTTCCCCTCACCGCTCTCAAGTTTTGGTAAAGTATAAGAGGAGACATCATTATGTCTGCAGCTAAGAATCTTGCTTTTTTCAATCTTCCAACATTAGACTCAAGTAATTTCTCTTGGTGGAGGAGATCAGTAAAGAATGCCCTTCCAGCTCATGGAGCTGTTTCTGTCCTAACTGACGAACCTCCTGCTGCAGCAGGTGCTGCTTTTGAAAAATACAAAGAGCATGATTGTTTTGGAATGTGGGCACTATTAATGCTAAAGATAATCAGGAACATTTAGAGTGCACATCCACGAAACAAATTATGTTTAAGCTTGAGCAAACTTATGCTTTGAAAAATGATGCTAATTACTTGTTCCTCTATCAAAGATTAATAAATGCAAAAATGAGAAATGGTGAATCACTGATTAAACATTTGAATTATGTAATGGAAACTTATAATGCGCTGAAAAATATGGAAAGTGCACCAGGCAAAAAGGCTGTTATTGTTGTAATTCTTGGTTCTTTGACCAGAGAGTATTTGCATGAAGTTGCTGTTTTAAAAGGAACAAAAGACTTAAAACGAGTATGTGTTAGCATATCTAAAAGATGAAGGACATAGGTGTGAAATGTCCCAGGCTACAAATGACTTGTCTGTACTTAGCATAAAGCCTGATTATAAAAGGGAAGATGCCAGAAGAGTTTTAAATGCCACAACTGTGGAAAATTTGGCCATATGGCATGGCATTGTAGATCAAAGCCTATACCAGAACAAAAGCCAAATCTTACCACTCTGAAACCAGACCCCCTAAGGGGCGTGGCCAAGGAAAGCCAGTTCACTCTGAGAAACGGGGTGTGCTTGCCATAAGAGAAAAGTACAGAGAGCCTGATGCTGTAAAGCGGAACAGTGACATGAGAGCTTTGTCTGTCACTAAATGGAATGATGAACAAAATGACTCTTTTTTACTAGATAGTGGGAGTGCATATCACATAGTTAATTCAGACGAAAGGTTCGTTGATTTGGACAGAGATAAGAAGCCTGTTCTGCAAGGGGCAGAAGGAAAAAACCTCTCTGTGGAGGGATGTGGTCCAGTTGAACTGTTTGCTTTGAATGAGTCCAATGAGATAGTGGAAATCTTACTCACAGAATGTGTTCTGATCCCCCAAGCAATAAATAATCTCATATCTACAAAGAGAATCATGCAAAATGGTCTTAATATTGATCTCAGACCAAGCCATGGAAAAATTTGGAGTGAAAATGGATTTACGTGATGCTTGAAAAAAAGGATGGTTTTCATTACCTGAGAAATATTGCTGATACTGATTTAGATGAAATCGAAAATGATGGGCTGGTATGCCAAACCAGATCAGCTAAATGCAACCATAAAGACTGTTTATTTGCATGGCGGGTAAAATTTGCACGTAGAAATCTGAAAAGTGTGGAAAAGTTATTGAAGGAATGCAATATTAAAGCAAAAGAATGTGATGTCATGAGAAATGACTGTGATATTTGCCTAAAGTCTAAAGCCACAGCTCCCTTTTATAAAAATAGAGCTCATGACCCCAATACTAAGTTTCTAGAGTGCGTGTACTCTGATTTGGTTGGTCCAATAAAGGAATCTGCTGGTGGCAACAAGTTTTTTGTCAGTTTTCTGGAAGGAAAATCCAGATATGTCTATACCTACCTGCTTAGAAGCAAAGATGAGGTGCTTGACAAGTTTAAATGTTATGTTGCTGCTGCTAAAAAATTTGGCAAAGCGCCAGATGTGCTGTTCACAGATAATGGCACAGAATACTGCAGCAGTGAGTTCCAAAAATTCATGGAACAAGAAGGAATTGAACAAAAGACTACAATTCCTTATTCTCCTCAACAAAATGGAACGGCTGAACGCTTAAACAGAACCATTCAAGAAATGGCGCGTTCTATGATAATGCAATCTGGACTTTCAGAGTCTTACTGGGCAGAAGCAGTCCACACTGCCGTCTATCTGCATAACAGAGTTCCATCAAAAACTACCAATAAAAGTCCTTTTGAATGATGGCATAACAGAATGCCTGGACTTAAACATATAAGAGCCTTTGGATCTAAAGCTTATGAACATATACCAAAGGATAAAAGGGGCTAACTTGACTCAAGAGCAGAACCTGGTATCCTGGTGGGATATGCCTCTGGAGGAAAAGGATACAGAATCCTGAACCCTAAGACTTGCACAGTTAAAGTATGCAATGTGGTACATGTTGATGAAAGCAATGTCATACAGACTTGTAACCTGGCTGAATCCACAGTGCAACCTGCTACTCAGTAACCTACAGATGTGTCCTTCAATGACGTGTTTGCTTGGCAATCTGCGCAGACCACCTGTGAACAGGCAGGTCCATCTCTACGAGAGAGTTCCAGCTCAAAAGGAGAACCAGGAGAAGCTATGCCAAGGGTAAGAGAGACAACCACTGTGAGACACTCAGCAAGGAGTAACAAGGGTGTACCACCACTGATGTATGGAATTTGTGCAAGTGTACAACCAGTGAAGGAACCTAATAACTGGAAGAAAGTCAACAGACTATCTGTGCCTGAGAGAAGCAAGTGGATAGAAGCAATGAAAGAAGAATTTGGATCTTTACAAGACAAAGAAGTTTGGACTCTTACTGAATTGCCTCCTGATGGAAAAGCCATTAGCTGCAAGTGGGTGTACAAAGAAAAGTATGACCCTGATGGCAAATTAGATAAACACAAGGCACGCCTAGTTGCAAAAGGCTTCTCACAAAAAATTGGAATTGATTTGTCAGAGACTTTTGCACCTGTTGTGAGTTATACATCTTTCAGGACACTCCTATGCATAGCAGCGTCAAGGGGCATGCACGTTGAACATTTGGACATCAAGACAGCCTTCCTCAATGGAGACCTGAATGAAGAAATCTACATGAAACAACCAGAGGGATTTTAAACAGAGGGACAAGAAGGCCTAGTGCGTAAACTCAACAAAAGAGTCTATGGACTAAGACAAGCAGCCAAAGCTTGGAACTTAAAGCTGACTAAACTGCTACAAAAACAGAGCTTTCAACAAGGAATAGCAGTACCTTGCTTGTTCTCAAAACTTAAAAATGGAAAGTATCAATACATACTCATTTATGTTGATGATTTGATTATTTGTTGTCAAAATCAAGGAGATGTACAAAAAATAGCGGATGAACTGAACAAAGAAGTTGAAGTGAAACAATTAGGAACTATGTAGTACTACCTTGGAATACAAATTGAAAGAACTGAGGATGGGAGTTTTCTTTTGAACCAAAAGCAAAAGATCATGGACTTTATTGAATCTGTAGGAATGAAAGATTCCAATCCAGTAAACACTCCACTTGATAAGGACTATCCCAAACTTACTAATGGAAAACCACTTAAAGGCAATCATGAATACAGATCCGCAATTAGAAAATTATTATATCTGAGCACAATCTGTCGTCCAGATATAACTTCAGCTGTTGGACTTTTGTGCAGAAAGACCAGTTCACCCAGTGGGCATGACTGGAAAGCCATTAAGAGACTGGCAAGATACGTAAAAGGAACTTTGGACTACAAACTTAAAATTTCAGCCTATGATGAACCAAGATGGACTGGATACATGGATGCCAACTGGGACAAAAACTCACCTGATGGAAAATCTACAAGTGGATACTTGTTCTACTATGGAAACAGTTTGATTGAATGGACTAGTCAAAAGCAAACTATTGTAGCCATGTCTACTGGAGAAGCTGAATGTGTATCAGCACAAAGTGCCAGCTATGAGGTCTACTGGATTATTCATCTACTGAAAGACTTTGGCATAGATGAACCAAAGCCAATAATACTTTTTGAGGACAATCAAGCTTGTATCGTCATCTGCAAAGGTGAAGGCACCAAATCTAAAAACAAGACCATCGCGCTCAAATATCACTACTGAAAGAGCTGCAAGACCAAGGACTGATTGAACTCCAATACTGATCAGATGATTTCCAACATCCTTATGACCCCTGACCACTACACCAAACTGGCACTGTGCGACCTAGAGTGCTGAACTGGATGGGCCTTTGGCCTGATCCAACATGACTCCTTGTTGGGTATTACAAGTTGAAAACACGCAGTATATCTGGGGTTAAATTTTTGTTTATGTTACTCACAGGAAGTCACATGTTTCTCATGTAACCAATGTTCTTTAGATGTAGAAAGCCCGGGAACTTTCTCCCTGATCTAGGGATTTGATTGGGACTAAAGTGTCAAGGTGTATTACCGTTTTATGGCTTCTCTTCCCGTCTTTGTTTGGTGTTCTGATGAAACAAGAAGAGCAGCCATACTCTCTCTTCTAGTTTTGTCTTTGTAGAGTAAGGATGTCGCCGATTATGCTCCGTTGTTCCTTTCATCCCAGTTACCCTTCCCATGCTAGAATTTAGTAAAAACTTTATATTTTCATCACACATGGACTCTCAGTCTGAATTATTTTACTCTGGCACTGCTAGGCTATCTTATCTCTGCTAAATACCAATTTTTCAATATCTCACTATCACCCAACACAAACGTGTGTGTGACCACAGCCCCAGGGACAACCGTGAGTTTGGAGACCAGTAGTACCTTAGACCCACAAGATTTTCAGGGGATACCCTTTCCAAACTGAAAGGAGCTTTGACTCAGGAAAGTTTATCCACAGAAACTCTTTTTTCTTCTCTAAGGTGCTACTGGACTCGCATCGAATCGTTTGTCTGGTACATGGCCCCCCTCCAAAATTATTTCAGGGAGGGTTCCTTCCAGGTAAGGCGTGCAGAGACTGGGGGGTTAAGGCCCTTATGATGCAAGGGATAAATACCCGACATGGCATATTGTCTTGAGTGTAAAGTCCAGCGGCACCTTTAAGAACAGCAAAGGTTTATTCAAGCTTTCGTGTGCAAAGCACATTTTTTCAAATGCAGTGTGAAAGCTCATCCCTTGAGTAAACCCTCGTTGGTCTTAAAGGTGTCCCTGGACTCTGAAAGTGTTGTGCTCTTTCAGTCCAACAGGGCTGACTACCTGGATCTGTCTTGAGCAGCGTTCCCTCTAAGCTGAATTAGTGTGAGCAATTTTTTAGCTTCTGGCACATGCATTTTTGCCTCAGCTCAGGAAGGGAGGGCTCCAGAGCAAACTCATTTACGCTGTAGCCAAATGGCTCACTCACAACTTTTTTTTTTTTAACGCCAGTAGCTCACAGAGCAGAATGTTTGCTCACGAGACTCCAGGGCTTAGAGGGACAGTGTGTTTTGAGCGTGTTCGGGTGTTAGGTAGATCTTTTGCCAAAGACGTTATCCCACCACACCCGTTAACCACTTTGACAGCCTCACAATCCCCGGCAGATTTTTATTTTTTATTTTTTTTTTAAGGACTGAAAAATTTGGCTGGATTCGAAACTCCGTCTGGACTAGCGTCCCATAACTTCTGGGAAACTCACGGGGAGAAACGAAGACGGAGAAACGAATTGGGGCAGAGGGAAACAGAACCTTTCCTAATCGTGTGATTGTGCCAGATCCTATTTCCCTCCGGGCCGATTTGTTTCTTCATCTTTGTTTTGGCTTGCCTGGGTTCGGGTCCCCTTTTCTCCAGACTCACAAGGAGACCATGAACGTTGCGAAAGAAGAGACCCCCGTGGTTCCTCTGCAGAAGAGAGACAGGTACTCAGGGGCTGCCATAACACACATAAAAGAATCCACTTTCAATCCACAGTTCGATGCAATTTCCAACTGGATTTTACTGTGTGAACTGGCAAGATCTCATTCGAAAATGAACTGAAAGTGGATTCTTTAGTGTTTGTGTGAAGGCAGCCTGGGTGAGTCTGAACACGGAGGTTCGATTTGTCTCCCAGGAATCTAGCCTTTGTCAGCAGAAATCACCTCTTCCAGGGTGGGGATTCGAATCCGCTTTTGCGCACAATCGTTCTCCCCACGACGGGCTCGGGTTCCTGCCGCGGGTGGCGCTCCCCCGGGGCCGCCGCGAGGGTGCCCGGGGTGCTCTGCCTGAGTCCCCGGCCGCTTCCGCCTCTCCACCACCGCGGCGGCGGAGCTGTTGTAGTTAATGAGAAGCCTCTTGTCTGATTTTCGATCTAATTACGGCCGCCTGCTGGGTTTTCGTACAGGATATTCGCGCAGCAGGGCTGGCGGTTAATAGTCACAGAGAGGATCGTAAAGATTTAATTAGGGCTGCGTGCGGAAACGGGGGAGAGGCGGGGACGCGCGCGCGCACCGGGACGCACGCAGGCACGCCCCCGCGCGTGCACAAGGCAGACTTTTATTTACTCGACTTCTTTAGTTAAAAGTGCTAGGGGGGGGCTATTCACCAAGCAGTGGGAATTCCTCTGCTTCAGGCCGAATTAGAAGCTGCACTGTGTTGGGTATTACAAGTAGAAAACACTCAGTATATATCTGGGGTTAAATGTTTGTTTATGTTACTCACAGGAAGTAACATGTTTCTCATGTAGCCAATGTTCTTTAGATGTAGGAAGCCCGGGAATTTTCTCCCTGATCTAGGAATTTGGGACTAAAGTGTCAAGGTGTATTACCATTTTATGGCTTCTCTTCCCGACTTTGTTTGGTGTTCTGAAGAAACAACAAGAGTAGCCATAATCTCTCTCGTCTAGTTTTGTCTTTGTAGAGTAAGGATGTAGTATATTATGCTCTTTTGTTATTTTCATCCCAGTTACCCTTACCATGCTAGAATTTAGTAAAAACTTTATATTTTAATCACACATGGACTCTGAGTCTGAATTATTTTACTCTGGCTCTGCTGGACTATCTTATCTCAGCTAAATACCATTTTTTTCAATATCTCACTATCACCCAACAGGGCGCAATAAACGACCCCCATTTTGAGAGGTTTAAATACAGGCACACCTTTCTAATCATCACCTGACTTATGGGCTGCAATAAATGGAACGCGGGAGGAGGGGAAAGAGGGGGGGCGAACGGAAATCGGGCCCTGATCCCAGACGGATTCAGTCGGAAGGGATTTCCCACGGATTGCAGTGAGGAAGAGGTACAATGACTGCGGTCACACACATTAAAGAATCCACTCTCAAGCCACGTTCAGCCTGAATTTCGCCAGTCCACACGGGACAATTCTGCACGGGCTTCTTCCTCCACCGTTTTATGAAACCCGGGTTGGAACAGAAATTCCCCTCTGCATTGCGTGCTGCTTTCACTTCCTTTGATCGTTGGATTTTATGGTACCCTCTACACTGCATGCCGCTTTCGCTTCCTTTGGTTTCCTTTGGGTTTTATGGTACTTTCTACATCGATTATGACCCTTCAGGGCTGATTTAGCAGTCCGTGTGGTGTTGGGGGGGGGTGTTTGAATGTGGTTTTGAGCTGCACTTTCCCCTCCCCATTGAGAAAATGTGGAGGGAATGCTAGATGCCGAATCGCCCCCGGCAAAACCCAGTTGGAAAGCACATTGAAAGCGGATTGGAAGTGGATTCTTCTTTGTAGATTGAAAGTGGGTGACTATTCGTGTGTGTGCCCAGCAGCCAATGTCTCCTCAGTCCTAAATCTCTCTGGAACTTCCATGGGAGCCAGTCGGTCCGCAATCCTAAAAGGCACTCCTTGGGAAAGGAGTCCCGTTGAATTCGGTGGGCTGACCTGCGAGCAATGCTCCCTCTAAGCTGTGGGGTCTTGTGAGCAAAAGTTCTACTGTGGAGTCTTGTGAGCAAAAGTTCCACTTTGTGAGCTCCTGGCACTAAAGTTGTGAGCCAGCGATTTGGCTGCTGCACAAATCAGTTTGCTTTGGAGCCCTCCTTCCTGAGCTAAGGCAAAAATGTGTGAGCCGGAGGCTAAAAAACTGTCAGTTTAGAGGGAACACTGCCTGCGAGTCAACGGGTTTCCGGATTGCAGCGCGGAAGGGTTTGGAAACGGATTGAGATTGCCTTCAGGGGCTCTCTACCACCACCCCCCATATGCCACCCCTCTTCCCCGGGTGGGCCTATCAGTTCCATGAATCTATCTCCCCGGGGCAAATCTAATCCACAGACCGCTTACTGCCGACGTAACCCTTCGCTTTTACGACTCCCGAAGGAAGGCCCAGGTGGGTAGAACACCACGCATTTCCCTGAGCTCTGAGCTACTCTGGAGTTAGAACGGATCCCGGCCTGAAGCGTGTCGCAAGCCGGATCCGTTGACCTGCGAATGCGATGCCTGCACGGATGTACGAAACGAATGGACACGCAACGATTTCGGGGACGTTGCGAACGAATGGCAACGAACCAATGGAGGAAACGAAGCCTCCGAGTCGTGCCACGTTTGAGGAGATCGAATTGCGTCCTTCCTTACGACGGCACCAACACAGACATATTAAAGGCACGGGGGCTGGCATCTCTCAGAACGATCTCTTCATATATCCGGCCAGCTACTCTTAACTGACTAGAGGCCTTCCGTTTAAACCGGAGCCTTCTCATCCGCCGGGCACCCTCGTTTCACGCTAACCACACAGGTATTCTTCAAGTATTGGCTCGTTCCTTTATTTTCAGGCTCAGAAGAGACCGCGGTCTCTTACCAAAGCCCTCTTGAGAAAAGCTCTCTCTCATCTCTCTTTATTTTTATTTTTTGCTATTTTTTTTGGGGGGGGGGGAGATCGAACACCGCCAAGAACCAACCTTTCCTAACTGTCGCCTGTCTCCTTCTGGTGATGAATTCAGCACAGACGCGTCGCGACCAATGTTCCCTCTAAACTGTTGGGAGTCTTGTGAGCAGAAATTCCGCTTTGTGAGCTTCTGGCATTAAAGTTGTGAGCGGGCGATTTGGCTACAGCATAAATCAGTTTGCTCTGGAGCCCTCTTTCCTGAGCGAAGGCAAACTGTGTGAGCTGGAGGCTAAAAAACTGTGAGCTAGCTCACACGAACTCAGCTTAGAAGGAACATTGGACGCAAGTCTTCTCTTAAATTTCTACCCCCAAAGTGAGATTTGAGCGGGATGCGTTTGGCGTCTTTTTATCACACGGTCTCCCGCGCGCCTACACGAAAACGTCTCCCCGATAGGATGACTCGGGAGTAAGCAGGTTGGGTTGCTCTCCCTTTTCACCCTCCCTCTCATATTTACGCCCTGGTTCTAACTGCTTGATTTAGCCAATGTAGGAAGAACTTCAGCTTCCGGGACAAGTTTGAGTTCCTTCCCCCCACAACCACCACCACCCCCCGAGAGATTCCCAAAGGGCTGAACTCCAGAAAACGGGCCTCTGGTTTCGGAGGGCACGCGTGCACCGGATAATCCGCTACCAATCCGGCCCGCACCGTTTCGGGTTGCGTTTCTCCCGTGCCATCCGGGCACCTAGGTTGTAGACGCTGCCCTGGGCAGTCCAAGCAGAACTTTACTCCCGGGTAAAGAGAGAGGCCGGGACGCGCTGGGGAGGAGAGCTCCCCCCCGTTCATTCCCAGACATACAAAGGGATTGGGACCAATGCCCCCTCTAAGGTGTGGAGTCTTGTGAGCAAAAATTCTGCTTTGTGAGCTACTGGCATTCAAGTGGTGAGCAAGCGATTTGGCGGCTGCAGAAATTAGTTTGCCCCGGAGCTGAGACAGAAATGTGAGAGCTGGAGGCTAACAAAACCCGCGAGCTAGCTCACACTAGCTCATTTTAGAGGGAACACTGATTGGGACGCGCGTACCGCTTTGCGTGCCGCGGGGGGGGGTATTCAGGATGCCACGGAAGTGGGCACCTTAGGTGCGAGCAAGTCCCCCCACCACCACCTTCGGCTCTTGCTTCCGAGTAAACACGCCCAGCCGCACGTGAGCAAGGGGACAATATTCGGCCCGATATGGACACCCTCCGGAACTTCTCCATCTCCAGTTCCACCCCCGCTCCATTCTCCGCGCGGAATTTCCACCTGGCTTCCATTCGCCTTCCTCTAAATGGTCCGTTTTTCTCCTCTAATTTCTTCCCATCTCTCTCCTGGCCGGCTCCCTTCTCGTCACAGTCCAAGGCAAACCTGACCGGCCAATTGAACCAATCTACAGGGAGGGAGGGGACCTCTTTTGAAAAGTCTCATTTGAAAACCGAAACGAAACGAAACCAAAGCGGATCCGCTAGGATTCCCCAGTGCTGGGTATTACCCGGTCTGTAAAAATCTCTCCGGCGACTCCGCTGGAGCCAGGGCCCAACGTCTGTCGGATCACGCCGACCTAGTCCGGAAGGCCTTTCGGAAAGGAGAAACCGCCTCACACGTGACAACGATCACATCGGCGCATTCGATCAAATATCCTTCGAAACACACGCACGCACAAAAGGGGGCGATATCGTTCCATGCTCCTTCTAAGCTGTGGAGTCTCGTGAGCAGAAATCCCACTTTGCGAGCGCCCGGCGTTAAAGCGGGTGAGCCGGCGCTTTGGCTACTGCGTGAAATCAGTTTGCTCTGGGGCCCTCCTTCCTGAGCGAAGGCAAAAAATGCGTGAGCCGGAGGCTTAAAAACTGTGAGCTGGCTCACACTAACTCAGCTTAGAGGGAGCGTTGTATGGTACCCGAGGACCGGTTTCTGATTCGACCTCCTGGCGCTTTGGGCATCCGACACAAAACATGCTGGTACTTCAGAGCGAGAATTGCCTTCACAGCTTTCCAAATTATTATTATTATTATTATTCCCCCGTGAAGATCCAGCTCGGTGCTACTCGGAGAAAGTCTCCACCGAGCCCCCGCAAACGGCCGAAGAGAGGAGGACTCTCAATTGAGAGAAAAGTGCAATTTATTATTATTATTATTATTATTATTATTATTATTATTATTATTATTAT
>NW_015169858.1:132617-139024 GCF_001447785.1 Gekko japonicus | reverse complement strand
CCGGGGGGGGGGGGGAGGCCTCTGAGGAAACAGCCAGCACCGGGCCTCCGCAGCCGCGGGGCTCCCACCGAAATCGTACAACTGCCTTCCGCGAAGCAGGCCGGCCCAAAGGAGACGGAGAAAGGGGTTTTCCAGTCCCGCTGTCCCCCAATAAAAAGCGATGCCTTCAAGGTCGTCTCTGCTGACTCAGGTAGCGTTCCCTTTAGGCTGAGTTCGCGTGAGCTGGCTCACAGTTTCTTAGCCTCCGCCTCACTCGTTTTTGTCTCAGCGCAGGGAGGAGGGCTCCAGAGCGAACGAATTGATGCGGGAGCCAGATCCCTCGCTCACAACTTGAATGCCAGGAGCTCGCAAAGTCACGGGATTTCTGCTCACAAGACTCCACAGCTTAGAGGGAGCGTTGAGCAACATTGCCCCCTTTTGTGCGTGTGTGTTTCGAAGGGTATTTGAGAGCAGCTCACAAAGTAGGGTTTTTTGCCCACCAGACTTTACAGCTTAGAGGGAACATTGGTTGACTGCATCAAGATGTTGACTGCACCAAGATTTTGGCTTGGAAATATCCTCCCTCCCTCCCATCCCCCCAAAAAACATTCCTTCCCCCCGAGTCGAGCGCTCCTCGTGTCTACTTGGGGAAGACGACCCGGAACGGGTTTCCAACCCCAGCGAAACAAAAGGCGTGTGGGCGACAGGCCCAGCGGCGGCCTCCAGTCCGGACGGGGAAGCGAAGGCCCCGCAGCCGACAAGGGCAGATCTGGGCCCGGCTGGAGCCCCCGCGGGGAGCGCTTCTGGCCCGGCCGCTCGAGGCCGCCTCCCCTCCGCCGCCTCCCCGGCTTCTCTCCTCTCCAGCTGCCGCTCCTTCCCCCCCTCCGAGGCTTTTGTCTCCAGCCAGACAATAGCAGCCGGCCGCGGCGGGGAAAGAGGGGGGGGGGGGGACGAGCAGAGGCGAGCAGAGGCCCGACCTGCTTCTGAAAACGTCTCGCAAGAATTAAAAATGATACATTTACAAAGTGGGGCGGGCTCTTGGACGTTCCCCGGGCTGCGGAGCTGGGGAAAGAAAGAAAGAAAGAAAGAAAGAAAGAAAGAAAGAAAGAAAGAAAGAAAGAAAGAAAGAAAGAAAGAAAGAAAGAAAAGGAAATAGAAGGAAGAAAAGGAAATAGAAGGAAGGAAGGAGACAAGAGAGATGGAAATAAAGCAAATAGATGGGGGAGAAGGAGGGAGGAGAGAGGGAGGAAAGCAAATAGATGAGGGAGGAAGGAAGGAAGGAAGGAAGGAAGGAAGGAAGGAAGGAAGGAAGGAAGGAAGGAAGGAAGGAAGGAAGAGGAGATATGGAAATAGAGCAAATAGATG
Source organism: Gekko japonicus (assembly GCF_001447785.1). Taxonomy (NCBI): domain Eukaryota; kingdom Metazoa; phylum Chordata; class Lepidosauria; order Squamata; family Gekkonidae; genus Gekko; species Gekko japonicus. The sequence goes on along the minus strand of NW_015169858.1, from coordinate 137,680 downwards.
GGGAGGAAAGAGAGGAAAGAAAGAGTAAGAGGAGAGGTGGAAAGAAAGGAAATAGATGGTGAGAGAAGGAAGGAAGGAAGAGGAAAGATGGAATTAGAGCAAATAAATGGGGAGAGAGGAAAGGAAGAGTAAAACGAGAGGTGGAAAGAAAGGAAATAGATGGGGAGAGAAGGAAGGAAGGAAGGAAGGGGAGAGATGGAAATAGAGCAAACAGATGGGGAGAGAGGGAGGAAGGACGGAAGATGGAAAAGGAAGGAAGGATTATAGAGGAAAAAGAAGGAAGAGGTTATGGAGGGGAAAGAAGGAAGAAAAGATCAGCTCCAGCCTTTTATTTTTAGAAATCCTCGGGATCCCCCATCTAGGCCCGCATCGAGGGGAATTACATTACGAGGACACCCCCCCCCCTTCCCTCCGCAGCAGCCGCCGCTCTCCAGCCTTTGCCGGTCTTCCATATGCCCAGAAGGCTGCTGCCCATCACGGTGCTCATTACGATGTCGCCCCGCACCCGTTCGGCGCGGAAGTTCCCCGGCAGGCCCCGCCACCCACTTCCGCTCCCAGTCGGGGCCCCCACCCACCCCAAACCCTATCAGCCCCAGCCGGAGGCCCCGGTGAATCCAGGGCGCCCCGGGCGACAGGCCCACCAAATCTCCCTCCCGTCCCTTCTGTGGCCACGGGCGGCTGCGGTTCCAATTACTCCAGAGTAGTCCCATGAAGGCCCATGTCCTCCGGGCCGTTCCCTCTTTCCCAGGAGGGGAGGGAGAGAGCGGGTCGTGGTTCCCACCTGGGAATCAGCGACACGTGTCGGAGGCAATGCTCCCTCTAAGCTGTGGAGTCCTGTGAGCAAAAATTCTGCTCTCTAAACCGCTGGCATTAAAGTCGCGAGCCAGCGACTGGGCTACTGCTTCAGCGTTTGTTGTCTGGAAATAGACATCCCCACAGACTTCAGAGCTCGTAGATTCAGTTAGCTTATTCACAGGTATATTCCCAGTGACGGGTTTCGTTGTATCGTTCCTTAGGACTGCGGGAAAAGGACCCAATCAGTTAACACGGGATTCTGGGGGTTTTTTTGGGGGGAAGGCTCAGAATCCTGTGTTAACTGATTGGGTCCTTTTCCCGCAGTCCTAAGGAACGATACAATGAAACCCATCGCTGGGAATAAACCTGTGAATGCGCGAACTGATGTCTACGTGGAATTTTGTGAGCAAAAATTCTACTCTGTGAGCCACTGGCATTAAAATTGTGACAGCGAGCGATTTGACTACTGCATCAATGAGTTTGCTCTGGAGCCCTCCTTTCCTGAGCTGAGACAAGAATGTGTGAGCCGGAGGCTTAAAAAAAAAACCGGTGGGCCGGCTCACGCCAACTCAGCTTAGAGGGAACACTGCTCTGGAGCCTTCCTTCTTGAGCTGAGGCCCAAACGTGTGAGCTGGAGGCTAAGAAACTGTGAGCCGGCTCACGACAACTCAGCTTAGAGGGAACACCGCTCTGGAGCCGTCCTTCCCGAAGGCCACAACGTGTGAGCCGGAGGTTAAAAAACTGTGAGCCGGCTCACACCAACTCAATTTAGAGGGAACCCTGCTCTGGAGCCTTCCTTCCGGAATGAAGGCCCGAACGCGTGAGCCGGAGGCGAGAAAGACCTGTGAGCCGGCTCTCATTCAGCTGAGAGGGAACCCGTGTCGGAACACTCCCACGTTACCCGGGCGGTGCTGGGGAAGGAAGCGCCTTACCTGGACGTCCTCCATGCCGGGGTGTCCGAGGCCGTGGAGCGAGAGGGCGTCCCCCATGCCGGAGTCCAGGCCGTGGTGGGCGGAGTGGAGCAGGACGTCGGGCCGCCGGACGGCGTGGTAGTCCCGCCGGGGGTCGAGGCCGGAGAGCTGCGGCAGGGAGGCCCGCGGCTGGGGCAGGAGCGAGCCGGCGTCGGCGCCCACCTCCTGGCGCTGCCGCTGTCCCCCTGGGTGCTGCTGGGGCTGGTGGAGGGGGTTCAGGGCGTAGGGGTCGTTGACGTGGGAGTAGGGGTCCTGGCTCTGGTGGTAGGGGAGCGGCTGGTAGGGCGGCGGGAAGTAGGGCGGCTGGAAGTCCGACGACGGGGTGTGCGAGAGCGGCGGGGCGCTGGAGTAGGGCCCCTGCGAGACCGAGCCCAGCTGCGAGAGGCGGGAGCTGTGTCCGGGGACGCCGTCGTGCCGGTCCTGCAGGGCGGAGACAAAGCGGGAGAGAAGGTCGAGTCGAGCAGCCAGTCCGCCGCCCGCCCCGTCCCGAAGAGGCGCAGCTAAACCCCGTTTCCCCCTCGCCTCGGGAGCGGCTAGTAGAGTGCCCGCCGAACAACCAGCGAAGGTTGGTCCGTGGCAAACCTTCTTAAGAGCCCCGTTTCCCCCTCGCCTCGCCTCGCCTGACGACCAGGGAAGGGGCAAAGCCATTCCACCCTCTTGAAACTTTCCAGGACAAACGTTCTCCAAAACCCGGTTTCCCCCTCGCCTCTGGAGCTAACTAGGACGCCCGCCTGACGACCAGGGAACGGGGGGAAGCCGTTTTCTCCTTGACAAACCTTCTTTAAAAACCTTGTTTCTCCTCGCCTCTCTGGACCCACCAGCATGCCAGCCTCGAGACCGGTGGAGTGGAGGGCGAAAAGCCTCCCACCCCACCCCCCAAATCTTTCCACGATAAACCTTCTTTAAAACCCTGTTTCGCCTCGCCTCGCCTGGCCTGAAGACCAGGGAAGGGGAAAGCCATTTTCTCCTGGACTTTCCAGGACAAACCTTCTTTAAAACCCTGTTTCGCCTCGCCTCGCCTGAAGACCAGGGAAGGGGAAAGCCATTTTCTCCTGGACTTTCCAGGACAAACCTTCTTTAAAAACCCGGTTTCCCCCCTCGCCTCTTGATCCACCAGGATCTTGATCCACCAGGATCTTGATCCACCTAGAAACCGGTGGAGTGGAGGGGGTGAAAAGCCATTTCCCCTTTGCCTTTCCCCTCGAGCCTTCGTTGCAGAAGGAAGATTGGAAAGCCGGCCTAGAAAAGCGCGACCGAGGAGTCGATTTGTCTGCCTTTTAAGCGTGGGGGACGTTTAAAATACGGACCTTTCTCGCGGTTTTTCTTTTTTCTTTCTTTTTTTTTTAAAAAGCCAACGTTCAGCCTTTCCCAAACCATACCTCCTTCCTTTTCGGGAGCAGGATAGAAAGTTTACCTTTGGAGGGTGTTGGGGTAAAGTTATGAAAAGCCTGGGAACAAGGTGGTATGTATACCCCCCACCCCTCGAGCACAACCGAAAACAAAACCGAACGAAAACAGCCACCGTTGGCACTCCTGCTCCGAATTAATCCGAATCTGTCGACGTTTAATAAATTTAATGACGAACCCCCCTCCACCCCCCAAAAAATAGGACTTGGGGATTTCCCAAAATAAAATAAAAATAAAACTTTAACGGAACAGGGTTTTAAAATGGAGTTTTTTGGTCCTGATGAATAACGGACTCCATCCGAAGCGAAGCTGTGGCTGGAGAGACATACCTACACACCCAAGCGATTCCTCAAAGGGTACTCGAAATCCCCAGCAGCAAGGTATTAAAAACAAACAAAAAAAACCCTTCCCCCCCTCTCCCCCACTCCTCCTAGCTCAAACCCGAGAATCCACCGCGCAAACCAGAGAATCGGCCGCCGGCCGCCTTGCAGTGGTTGTACTGAAATGGCCCCGCCGAGGGCGAAGGAGGCCGAGAAGGCAGCCGAGAAGGCGAGCGAGCGAGCATGCATGCCACCGCACAAGACAAACGTGGACCCCCGACTCACCATGGCGGCGGCGTAGGTGTGGACTAACATCTGGAATTTAAAAAAAAATCCCAAAAACTCTCGAAGCAGTTAAAAGAAAAGAAAAAAAGAGAGGTAATAATAGCGCTAGAACGCCGAATAAGAGACAAACACAAAAAAAAAAAAAAAAAAAAGAGGGGGGGGGGGAGAGAAAACACCTTTCAAGGAATCTTGCGGAGGAGCCCCGGAGAACAGCTCGGGGGGCTTCCGAGTCTCTCCATCAAAACAATAAAAAAAGAGAAGCCAGTGAGTGTGTGTCCTCCCCCCGCCCCCCCGCCCAAGCGGGATCGCAGTGCCGAATCTGTATTTGGAAAAGGAAAGAAAAAAGCCCTCCTCTCTATGGTTCCTCTCTCTCTCTCTCGCTCTTCCCCCCCACACACACCCTCCCCGCCTCGAGAGTCCACAGGCAAATCCTCTTCAACCCAAGGCGAGGTTCAGACTGCTCGCCTGCCCCCGTCCTCCTCCTCTGCCTTCCTCACGCCGCCTCATCATAATTGATATTCATGACTATTAATATTACACGAGGAGTTTAGAAAGGGGGAGAGGGAGAGAGAGAGAGGGAGAGAGAGAGAGAGACGCGGGGGCCAAATGGAGCGTGAAGGCTCTCGCCGAGGAGGGCTCCAGAGCTCCCCTTTCCCGTATTGTAAATGACGTTCATTCAGGGGAGAATTACTAGATGTAATCAGACGCAAGGGGGGGGGGGCTGGCGGAGGCAGAGTTGAGAGAGAGAGAGAGAGAGAGGAAGAGAAAGAGAGAGAGAGAGAGAGAGAGAGAGAGAGAGGAAGGGACCAAAGGGGGGGGAGAGAAAGAGAGTTGGGGGGGGAGCAGAACTTCAATTAACTGGCTGGCGTGTAAACGAGGCGCTGGTGATTCGAAGCAAGGGAAACCGAAGGGGGGCGACGCCGGAGGGGGGGGGAAGGGGGGGGAGGGTCGGACCCCCCCCAATCATATTTCCTTTTCCTTTTTTTCTCCCCCCCCCTCCCCGGTGTTTTTTTTTTTTAACATTTAATTATACATTCCAGCGACGAGAGGAAATCGATTGCCCTCGGTGCTTTGTGGTTCTAATTTTTAAAGCAAATAATAAACCCGGGGCGTGGGGGAGAAGGGAGGGATTCTCGGATCTTGTCGAAGGCGAAAGTCTGCGCCCGTTTGTTTGTTTACAGGAGCGATTCGGGACTTCGCGGGGAGGGGGATCCGACTTGTCCTGATTCTGCAAAGCGATGGGTGTGTGGGTGTGTGTGGTGGGGGGGGGGGAAGGGGCGGGCGT
>NW_015169858.1:129511-132578 GCF_001447785.1 Gekko japonicus | reverse complement strand
CGGCTGAGCCTGCCCTGACGTGTGAATATAGCGTGTGCCCCCCCCCCCAACCTCCTCGGGGAGGGAAAAGCGGCCCGTTCTCACCTCCCTTCGACAGGATTCCCAGGGCCTCGTTTCTAAGCGAAGCCAGGGGCAAGAAAGGGAGAGGGAGAGAGAGAAATATCTTGGCTGGCGTAGAACCCGTTTGGCCGGCCGGGCTGGCTCCCGAGCTGTTAAAGTTCAACCAAATGTTCCCTCCTGCCTCACACTCGGCCGAGCCCGGCCCGGCTCTGCGCTCCCGGCTGGGGAGGGACGCCGGCTGACCCGACACGAGCGTCGCCCGTTCCGACCAGAGGACCGAGGAAGACTTGAATGGATCACACGGCTCCGAGGAAGCGAAAGGCTTCGCTTGCGCTGCGGGGGGGACCGGGCGGCGGAGGCGTATTTCCAGAGGGACCCCCCCCCAAAAAAAAAAACCCCACACCCTCCTCCGGTTTCTACGTTTGCCCAGGATCCTTTTCCCAGCGGCAAGGCCGGGGAACCGGAACCGGACAAACGGAACCAGGAGAGCTCAAAACGAACCGGCCCTCCCTTTGGTCTTTGGTCTTGGCGTTTCTTCCGGGCTTGGCCTTCCAGGGCCTGCTCCCGACGGGTTTGGGGGAAAGGAAAAGCAGAGAGGGCCGGAACTGGGGGGTCGGGGGAGGTCGAAGTCGGCCTTCTGGGCTGGACAAATGAGGCCGCTCCAGGAACCAGGCTTGGATCGGGACGCCTTTGGAGTCGTATTTCAGTCGAGGCTGCGCTGCGGTGGAGGATACAGGGACGTCGTCCCGGCCGCTGCAAGAGGGCGACCCGCTGGGATCCCAAGCTGCGCCCTGAGCGTCTGGCGCCCGGACCGGCTGGGGTTGCCGAAGCAAAGGGGCGCCGCGGGGGCTCCGGGCTGCTGAGAGAACCGCGCGGGTCCCTCCTTCCCGGTGGTCGGGGGTGGGGTGGGGGAGGCGAGCCCGCCATCCCTTCCTGTGAAAGATTAACTCGTCCCCGGGATCCCTCGACTTTCCTTTCGTTTTGATCGCCCGACAGTGAGCGATAAACGCCGCCGAGCGTGGAAAACGGGTCTTCCCCCCCCCAAAACGACTTTCCCTGCCTCTTCCCCCCCCCCCCCCCCCCCCAGCCGCACTCCAATAAATACCCAGCCGAGGCTATTAAAAAGCGCTCGCTCTCTCTCGAGAAGAAGAGGAAGAAGGGAAAGAAAAAAACAACAACCCTCCTGCCCGTTCCCACCCTGGGAAACCGCAGCCGCCGTCCCAACTCGCTTAGTCCGCCGGAAGGAAAGTAGACTTTTTCCATCCGCGGACCAAAAAAGAAGAAGAAAAGGGGGGAGGGGTGTACCGGCCGAACCGCGCTTCGGAACCGGCTCTGGCTACCCGCCACGGAGCGTCTTGCGGGAAAGGCGAAAAGCCAAGCCTTGCTTTGGAAAGATCCGCCGTGCGCCCTGGCGTTGAAACCCGGGAGAAAACGGCTCTCTGGTTTGAACGGCGAAGGCAGACCCGAGAATCTTGTACCAGACGCGAGAATCTTAGACCAGACGCGAGAATCTCCGGGGAGCCGGTTCAAGAACAAAATAAAAACGAGAGAGAGAGAGAGAGAGAGCGAGCGAGCAAATTTTGGCTCTCTGCGATCTCCAAAGCCAACCCGCGTTTGTCGCCGTCCCGAGCACGTGTAAACGCCTGGCTGGGTGTCCTCGGTTTCCTGTCTTCCTCTACCTATTCCCTTCGCGGTGAGGTCCCACCTCAAGAAAGGACCGGTTCAGCCTCTGTCTGTGTGTGTCTGTGTGTTTGTGTGTGAGTGAAAAATCAAACGAGAAAATTAAATACTATATTTTCCGGTACGACCCCCCATTAAAACGAACGATTCGGCGCTAGCCTGCGCCCAGTCGACCGAAACCGCCCTTCCAAATCCAGCCCCTCGCCGTTCCATCCTTCCCAGCTGAAATCTCTTCCCCCAAAAAAAAGGAAAGAAAAGAAAGTCTTCTTTCGGCCCCCCCAAGGGTGCAGGAAGGAGCCCCCCCCCCCCAAGCGCTCCGCCGGCCAGCGCCGCGGCGCGCCGGGCTGGGGTTGCGCGGCGCCCCGGACGGCCGCCGAACCTCCGCCAGAAATCCGTCCGGAACTGCGGAGCCCGGCGCTTGGATCCGCGCCTCCTCCTCCTCCTCCTCTCTCTCCCCCTGCCCGGGAAGCCCTTCCTCGGCTCCCGGGACTCACCTCGTAGATATCCTCGTACTTGACGTTCTCCACCAGTTTCCAGAGCATGATGGCGGGCGGCTCTCTAGGAGGCGAATGCATTCATGTGCAGAGCGGGCAGCTGGCTTCTTACTCCTGCGCGCTCCGTAATGATCCATCTATAATTGGAAAGGGGGGACAGGCGGCCGCTCCGACGTTCCTCTCGCATCGCGACTGCGATCTGCGCGGCGCGGGAAACAATGGGCAGGGTGGGGGAGAGGAAACCGCAGCCTCTGCCCGGTCGGAAAACCGGTCTCCATTCGAACGGGAGTTTATATACAACACATACAACAGATTTGGAACACGCGCACGCACACACACGCCCGCATGCACACACGCACACACACACACGCAGAGATTGCGCATCTAATTACTCACACACCTAGGCGCGCGCCCGCGGAGGAGAGCCGCACACGCCTCCGCGCACCCCCACCCACCCCCCAGCCGCCGCCGAAATGGAGACGACTGATAAATTATATCGGCGCGCCTTTGGAGAGACGCGTTTTGGAGAGACGCGCGCGTGGGGCTGTGGCCACCCGCACGCGTGCACATGTGTATCCGCGTCTCTGCTTGGACTCGGAGGAGGACGGGGGGGCGCGTCTGGAACTTTGGAATGGGACGGGCAGCGACTGAAGAAGAGGGCGTGCGCGCCCCGCGGGCGTCCCGTGCACCTGTAGGTCAAGCCTATCGAATATTGTTAGTCCAATTGTCAAAGAGTAACTGTAAATCGCTCTGAGTCTGCAGGTGTGTGGGAAAGAGCGATCAATAAATCGAAAAGTATTATGACTATTATTATTACTATTATTATTACTATT
>NW_015169858.1:126097-128689 GCF_001447785.1 Gekko japonicus | reverse complement strand
GGCGGCGGCGCAAGCAAGTTGGCCGGGGCTGGGCTGGGGCCGGTCCGAGGGCGTCGCAGGCGAGGGTCTCTTATAGGAGCGGCTGAGGAAGGGGGGGCGGAGGAGGAGGAGGAGGAGGAGGAGGAGGAGGAAAGGGGGCAGCTCCATCTTCCGAGGCTTGGGGGAGGGGGAGAAGCCGAGCCGAGCAAGGCGGGCCTGAATTCAGGATGAGCTCCGCACAGGGAAATGGGAGGCGAAAAATGAATGCCTCCTTAGGAACGGGGTCGTCAGCTCTGGGGTGGAAAATTCCTGGCATTTGTATGTATGTGTGAGGGGGGGGGCGGTAAGGTTTGGGCAGGGGAGGGACCTCAGCGGGGTCTAATGCCGCAGAGCCCACCTTCCAAAGCAGCCGTTTGTCCCCCATCTCTTTCACCTGGAGATGAGACGGGATACCGAGAGATCTCCAGGCCCCACCTGGAGGCTGGCAACCCCCTGAGCCGGTGCAGATCGTCGGTGTCGCATCCTCTCCCCCACCCCCGCCCCCGCCAAAAGTGACTACAGTCGGCAGCCAATTCGAATCCAGGACCTTAGAGCCTAAATAGATTTTTTTTTTTTAAGCGTAAATCATCCTCGTCGTCATCTGCCCGATCCTAGGCAGGCTTCCTCGGAAGTAAACGCCTCTGGGGCTGACTCCCGAGCCAGTGTGCAAAAGGACCGCCGCCGTCTCGAGAAAGCACAGCGCACCCTTGGTCTTCCGAAGGACCTGCTCTCGAAGTGCCCCACCTTCGGGATCACAGACAGGCCTGGGGCGCGGCGGGGCGGGCATCCGGTCCGGTTCGCCTCTGTGGGGGGAGTTTGCCCCCCCCCCCCACAGCGGGGGGAGGGAGAAAGGGATTGGTCTCGTCCACTGATGGATTCGTCAATCGAGATCCCATCCCTTTTCCACCCCGCAGATCTCTCCTTAGGCAAGCGCGCACACGATTGCGCCACGACGGCCTTTGCTCCGATCAGGCAGAGATTCTCTCGTTGCACATTGAAAACGTCGTTCCGTTCAGGGGAGCGTAAGGCCCAAAGGCGAGAGGTTAGGAACCCCCAACGCCTGGACAGCCCCAGAGACCCCCGAATCTGACAGAGCGCTTGCAAAGGCAACGGCCGAGCGCTTCATCGAACAAACCGACAGACAGACAAAGCAAAACACACACACACACCAACAACAAAAAACGCTGCAAGAGATGTAGAAAGAAATGAGAGCAATTCTTGGGGTTATCAGACGTCCTCTAAGAAAACTCTTTTTTGGGTGTCCGTCCTCTTTTGGGCTTTTTCTAAAAAAAACCAACTGATGAAACTATCCTCTTTTTGGGTTGGAAGGTCAGGAATATTCCTTGTGAGTAGCTTCTGGTGTCCTGGCCCCACTGGTGGACCTCCTGATGGCACTGGTGTTTCTGGCCACTGTGTGATACAGAGTGTTGGACTGGATGGGCCTTTGGCCTGTGTTTTTTTTTTTGGTGGGATCCCTGTGTTTTGGCCTTTATTAACACCTTTTAAAGATAAATATACAAAAGAGGAACAGCAAAGTACTAAATCATACAAGTGTGTTCTCTAGGGTTATCAGAGGTCCTCTTTTTAGAGGACATGTCTCTCCACTTTGAGGCTTTAAAAAAAACACTGATGCAAATTTCCTCTTTTGAGGTTGGGAGGCTGAGCCTGTTTTGCCTTGTAGTCCCCCAGTGGAGGCAAGCTTCAGTTTAAATAGTAGAGGTACTTAAATGGAGATTTGTCATAGGGATCAGTTTTTTGAAGTAGTCATCCCTCCCTCCCTCCCTCCCTCTCCTTTTCAAAATAAGGTAACCCTAGCAGTGCTATTAAGTGCTATGAAGACACTGTTAATCCCCCCCCCCTTACAATGTTTCTGTAATATTAGCCAGCGGCCTCTAGTGGGCGCAAGTCGACTGAAATCCAAGTCCATCCAGGTAGGGCCACCGTGTTGGTCTGAAGCAACGCTCCCTCTAAGCTGTGGAGTCTCGTGAGCAAAAATTCTACGTTGTGAGCTGCTGGCCTTAAAGTGGCGAGCGAGCAATTTGCCTGCTGCATCAGTTAGTTGGCTCTGGAGCCCTCCTTCCCGAGCTAAGGGAAAAATGGGTGAGCCGGAGGCTCAAAAAACTGAGCTAGCTCACCTCAGCTTAGAGAGAACCCTGGTCTGAGCAGAACAAAGTTTGAGTCTAGGGGCACCTTTAAGCCTTACAAAGTTTTATTCAAGGACTACAAGATGCCCTCTTTTTAGAGGACATGTCCCAGCCGGTGTGTTGTTTTTTTGGTGTCCTAGTGAAGGTTTGGATCGCCAGCATGAGTGCGCTCGAAAGCGCACACCTTGAATAAAACTTGGTTGGTCTTAAAGGTGCCCCTGGAACTCAAACTTTGGAAACCCAAGTAGTTTGTCAGAATGGATTTGTGGGAAAATGCGTTTCGGGACTGGGGTGTCAAGAGCGCTTTACGGCCTGGGCAGGCGAATAGAGCGCTTAAAGCGATTCGCCTAAGCGGGCAGAATATGTCAAGAAAACCCAGCGCTTTCGAAGAGTTCCAGGGGAAGAGACGGCTTTGCTGCAGAGACGACAC
>NW_015169858.1:124847-126080 GCF_001447785.1 Gekko japonicus | reverse complement strand
CCAACTCGGATTCCAGCAGCCCAGCCTCGCAAAGCGAAACCGCCGCAGACCGCAGTTCAGCAGAGTATCGGCGCCCTCTGTCGGTCCTTTTTTGTAATCACCGAGAGGCGCCAAGTCCTCGATACGTCAAAAAGCCGCCAGCTTTCTGGTTATTTTTTTTAAGCGCGCGTGGGGTGGGCACCTTGATGAATGACCACTTCCGGAAGACGCCCGCTGCTTCGAAGAAATTCCAGGTGTCGATTGAAATGAACGGGAAAGAGCGCGCAGGCTTTTGTTCGCTCTGAGTTAAAGAGATCTGGGTTCTCTTCCGGTTGTGATTATCGGAACCAGTGTTCCCTCTAAGGTGAGTGAGTGTGAGCCAGCTCACAGTTTTTTAGCCTCCGGCTCACACATTTTTGTCTTAGCTCAGGAAGGACGACTCCAGAGCAAACGAATTGATGGAGCAGCCAAATCGCTCGCTCACCACTTTAATGCCAGCAGCTCACAAAGTAGAATTTTTGCTCACAATCCTCCACGGCTTAGAGGGAGCATTGACGTACAGAAGACCCAGCGACGCACCTGTCGAGGCACGGAGGAGCTGGTTCAGCCACATACACCCCCAAGGCATTCCCCCCCCCCATGTGCTCTTTGGAAAAAGCCAATATTTTTTGTTTCCAAATGCAGTATTTTGCTCTAGTAAAGGTAAAGGTCCGACTCTAGGGTTGCGGTGCTCATCTCCATTTCAAAGCCGAAGAGCCAGCGCTGTCCGAAGACGTTTCCGTGGTCATGTGGCCGGCATGACTAAACACCAAGGCGCACGGAACGCTGTTCCCTTCCCACCGAAGTGGTACCTATTTATCTACTTGCAATTTCTTGCTTTCGAACTGCCAGGTTGGCAGGAGCTGGAACTAGAGACGGGAGCTCACTCCGTCATGCGGCACACTCGGGTCTCGAACTGCTGAACGACCGACCTTCCACAGCCTGCAGTTCAGCGTCTTAACCACTTGAATTACCAACATGATTTTCTTCCTGAGTGCTACCGAATGATACATCTACACCAAATTCATCTCTCTCCCCGCCCTTCCCCGATCTCTCTGTTTCCCTGTCAGCCAGAATAAGAGCGCGTCTCTGGAACAAGAGATCGGTGTTCCTGTCCAAAGCGGAAAGCTTCTGCGTCTTCCTCTTTTTAAAGATTGAGACCTGCGCCCTCTGCTGGTCGTCGTATGCAATTTGAGGACCGCAATTATTTCCCTA
>NW_015169858.1:116432-124557 GCF_001447785.1 Gekko japonicus | reverse complement strand
GGAGAAATGGACATTGTTCAAGGTTTCCTCTTCCGTGGCTCAGTCATCAACCAAGAGGGAGACTGTCACCAAGACGTCAGAAGGAGATTAAGTCTGGGACGGGCAGGCCTGAAGGAGATGAGTATCTTAATGTGTGGGGGGGAGCAATGCTCCCTCTAAACTGTGGAGTCTTGTGAGGAAAAATTCTATTTTGTGAGCTGCTGGCACTAAAGTTGTGAGCCAGCGATTTGGCTCCTGCATCAATGAGTTGGCTCTGGAGCCCTCCTTCCCTGAGCGAAGACAAAAATCTGTGAGCCGGAGGCTAGAAAACTGGGAGCTGGCTCACACTAACTCAGCTTAGAGGAAACACTGGTAGGGATGTGTCACTGGAGACCCAGATCAAGATAACTGATGCCGTAGTGTGGCCCTTTACTAGGTATGGGTGTGAAAGTTGGACAATGAAGAAAGCTGACGGGAAGAAAATGGATTAATTAGAAATGTGGTGGTGGAGGAGAGTTTTATGGACCCCATGGATCACCAAGTAGACCAATCACTGGGTTCTAGATCATATCGAGCCCAAACTCTCCCTAGAAGCTAGAATAAGCAGACTGAGGCTATTGTACTTTTGTCACATTATGAGATGTAAAGTGGTGGCAGCTACGTGCGTAGACAGCTTCAAGTGGGGACTGGATAAACATATGGAGCAGTGGTCCATCAATGGCTGTTAGCCTGGGGCAGTGAGGTTCTGTATTCTTGGAGCTTGGGGGGCATCAGTGGGAGGGCCTCTGGAGTTCTGGCCTCGCTGGTGGACCTCCTGATGGCACCTGGGTTTTGGCCACTGTATGACACAGAGTGCTGGATTGGAGAGGACACTGGCCTGATCCAGTATGGCTTCTCTTAGGTTCTTATGTCTGGGGAAGTGATACTCTGTACTCTTGGTGCTGGGGAGGGGGCAACAGTGGGAGGGCTTCTGGAGTTCTGGCTCTGCTGGGGGACCTCCTGATGGGACCTGGTTTTGGCCACTGTATGACACAGAGTGTTGGACTGGAGAGGGCACTGGCCTGATCCAGTATGGCTTCTCTTAGGTTCTTAGGTCTGGGTAAGTGATACTCTGTACTCTTGGTGCTGGGGAGGGGGCAACAGTGGGAGGGCTTCTGGAGTTCTGGCCTCGCTGGTGGACCTCCTGATGGCACCTGGGTTTTGGCCACTGTATGACACAGAGTGTTGGACTGGAGAGGACACTGGCCTGATCCAGTATGACTTCTCTTAGGTTCTTATGTCTGGGGAAGTGATACTCTGTACTCTTGGTGCTGGGGAGGGGGCAACAGTGGGAGGGCTTCTGGAGTTCTGGCTCTGCTGGTGGACCTCCTGATGGGACCTGGGTTTTGGCCACTGTATGACACAGAGTGTTGGACTGGAGAGGACACTGGCCTGATCCAGTATGGCTTCTCTTAGGTTCTTAGGTCTGGGGAAGTGATACTCTACTCTTGGTGCTGGGGAGGGGGCAACAGTGGGGGGGCTTCTGGAGTTCTGGTCCCGCTGGTGGACCGCCTGATGGGACCTGGGTTTTGGCCACTGTGTGACACAGAGGGTTGGACTGGAGGGGCCACTGGCCTGAGGCAACATGGCTTCTCTTATGTTCTTAAGTGCGGAGATCCATCAGTGGCTATTAGCTACAAGGTGTAGATGGAAGACTCTGTATGGGACAGTGATGTTCTGTATTCTTGGAGCTTGGGGGCAACAGTGGGAGGGTTTCTGGAGTTCTGGCCCCACTGGTGGACCTCCTGATGGCCCCCGGGTTTTGGCCACTGTGTGACACAGAGTGTTGAACTGGATAGGCCATTGGCTTGATCCAACATGGCTTCTCTTATGTACTTGGTGCTTGGGGGGTAACAGTGGGAGGGCTTCTGGAGTTCTGGCTCTGCTGGTAGACCTCCTGATGGCACCTGGGTTTTGGCCACTGTGTGACACAGAGTGTTGGACTGGATGAAACACTGTCCTGATCCAAGATGGCTTCTCTTAGGTTCTTTTGTCGGGGGAAGTGATGCTCTGTACTGGGGAGGGGGCCACAGTGGGAGGGCCTCTCTTCTTCAACATGGCTTCTCTTATGTTCTTATGTTTGGGGCAGTGATGCTCTGTACTGGGGAGGGGGCCACAGTGGGAGGGCCTCTCTTCTTCCACATGGCTTCTCTTACATTCTCTCAGCCTAACCTGCCTCACTGGCTTGTTGTGAGTAGAAAACGGAGGAGCCGAGAATGAAGTAAGCCACTTTGGGCCCCTCTTGGGAAGAACGGCGGGGTCAAAATGAAGTATATAAATTGCTCCCAAGCAGGGCTCTTTCTGTAGCAGGAACTCCTCTGTATATTAGGTGACACACCCCTAATGTAGCCAATCCTCCGGGAGCTTACAGAGCGCTTCTTACAGGGTCTCTTGCCTCGAAAATCCTACTGGGCCGCCATAGGTCAGCTGTGACCTGATGGCACTTTATACACACCCAGGGCAGTCCTAACCAGAGTTACTCCCTTCTAGGTCCACTGAAGTCCATCAGGTTAGAGAGGCATACCTTTGTTTAGGATTGCACTGAAGGATTCCAATTCAGTTGAGCCTTTTCTCGTTGCTTTCTTGGGAAAGAGAAAAACACATGCTTAAAAGGAAGTCCTTCTCCACCCAAAGAGTGATTAATACATGGAATTCACTGCCACAGAGGTGGTGGCAGTGGCTACTAGCACGGATGGCTTCAAGTGGGAGTTGGATCAGCATATGGAGCAGAAGTTCATTGGTGGCTATTAGCCACAAGGTACAGATAGGAACTCACAGTCCAGGGCAAGTGGTTCTTTGTATTCTTGGTGCTTGGGGACAAGGTACAGATAGGAACTCACAGTCCAGGGCAAGTGGTGCTTTGTATTCTTGGTGCTTGGGGGGGAGGTCAACAGTGGGAGGGCTTCTAATGTCCTGGCCCTACTGCTGGACCTCCTGGTGGCACCTGGTATTTCTGGCCACCGTGTGACACAGAGTGTTGGATTGGATGGGTCATTGGCCTGATCTGACATTGGCTTCTCTTATGTTTTTATGTGGAGCAGAGGTCCATCAGTGGCTATTAGCCACAAGGTATAGATAGGAACTCTCGGTCTGGGGCAAGTGATGCTCTGTATTCTTGGTGCTTTGGTGGGTCAACAGTGGGAGGGCTTCTAATGTCCTGGCCCTACTGCTGGACCTACTGGTGGCACCTGGTATTTCTGGCCACTGTGTGACACGGAGCGTTGGACTGAATGGGCCATTGGCCTGATCCAGCATTGGGTTCTCTTATGTTCTTATGTTCTAACACGGAAATCAATGGGGAATAAACAGATGACTTGGGATGTGGTGTCTTTAGTTTCTGAAGGCAAAGATAGAGCCCTAAATCTCACACGTAAGATGAAATGCTCAGAGGAAAGGCACTTGAGGAAATACCCGTTCTCAAACCACAATTGCTCTTATTAAGAGAAGAGATGGGATTTATACCCCACCCTTCACTGCCCAAAGGAGTCTCAGAGCGGCATACAATCTCCTTTCCCTTCCCCTCCCCACAACAGACACCCTGTGAGGTAGGTGGGGCTGAGAGAGCTCTTTCAAGGCCTGCTCCTGAGAGAACGACTCCTGAGAAAACTTGTGAGTGAACCAAAGTCACACCAGCAGCTGCATGTGGAGGAGGGGGGCATCAAACCCGGTTCTCCCAGATTACAGTCTGCACTCTTTACCACTACACCAACAGGGAGGGGCTGTGGCTCAATGGCAGTGCATCTGCTTGGCACAGAGAAATTCCCAGGTTCAATCCCTGGCACCTCCAGTTAAAAGGATCTGGCGGTAGATGACACAAAAGACCTCAGCCTGAGATCCTCGAGAGCCGCTGCCAGTCTGAATAGCCAACATGGACCTTGATGGACCAAAGTTCTGTGTAAGGCAGCTTCATGTGTCCGAAAGAGGAGCAGAGATGGCTTGCCGTAGCATTCCTCCACATAGCAAACCTTGCTGGTCTCCCATCCAAGTATTAACCAGGGCTGACCCTGCTTTGCTTCTCAGATCTGACAACATCAGGTTAGCCTGGGCCATCCAGGTCAGGGCAGAGACAGACGGCTTTGCTGCAGCTGGGATTCCAAATTAGACTTACTACTGGGATACCTTTGTGTACTGTTGGTGTCTGCCCATGAACCTATCTAATCTTGCAGTCACTTCAGGATAGATGCTACTTACCTCACAGGTGCAGGAAGTGGGCCACTCATCTTCTGTAGAGGTATTTAAAGCACGCATTTGACTGTGTGGGTGTCAAGGAGGGGGTGAACGGTGAGTCATTCGGTCACTGGTACGTGGTAGTGGTGGAAAATGCTGTCAAGTCACAACTGACCTATGGTGACCCCTAAGGTCTTCAAGGCAAGAGATGTTCAGAAGTGGTTCATCATGGTTGCCTCTGTGCAGCAACCCTGGACTTTCTTGGTGGTCTCCCTTCCAAGCACTAACCAGGGCCAACCCTTGGGATCACTGGTTTGGAAGTCATCCGGACAACCACAGCGTTTCCATGTAGGGTTGTGCATTTCAAATTTCAATTACATTTCATTCTGGTAGGTCCATCCGTGGCTATTAGACACAAGGTATAGATGGAATGCTATGTCCGGGACTGTGATGCTCTGTATTCTTGGTGCTTGGGGGACAACAGCGGGAGGGCTTCTGGAGTTCTGGGCCTGCTGATGGACCTCCTGATGGCACCTGGGTTTTGGCCCCTGTGTGACACAGAGCGTTGGACTGGATGGGCCACTGGCCTGATCCAACATGGCTTCTCTTATGTTCTTGTGTTGTCTTAGCCACAAGGTATAGATGGAACACTCTGTCTGGGGCTGTGATGCTCTGTATTTTTGGTGCTTGGGGGACAACAGTGGGAGGGCTTGTGAAGATCTGGCCCCACTGGTGGACCTCCTGATGGCACCTGAGTTTTGGCCATTGTATGATACAGAGTGTTGGACTGGATGGGCCACTGGCCTGATCCAACATGGCTTCTCTTACATTCTTATGCAGAAAGGGCACAAGTATTGTTTTGATGTTTGGGGAGTATTTATAAAATTTTGGGAATTGGTTTGGGATAAATTTGGGGGAGGTGTTCAGGAATGTTGGTGTTAGAAGACCTGGCAGCCATACTCCAGACCCTAAGTCTACCTCCACTGTTTTTAATGGCATTTGGAGTGCAGAGGCTAGGTCTACCACCCTGTATAGAAATATTGATTTCTAAAAAGCCCCTGCCTTCCCCTGGGATGTCTTGCTGATACCCTGCTGTGTTGTATTTCCTGTTGAAGCCAAATGGCCTCATTGCCATGCCATAAACCCACATTCTTCACACTTCCAGGCTGGGAGTGACCAGATGGCCTCAGCCAAACATGCCAGAGGTCACGTAGCCCATGGAAAAGCTGGAGGTTGGGGCCATGTGACTGCAGGCGTGGTTTCCAAACTTCCAGCCTATCCCCAGTTGTCCCCATGACGACCAAAAAATTGGCCACACACCCTGCTACTCCTGATTGGCTGATGACCACAGCTAGTCATGATTAGATTGGGGTTTAATTGTCTGATCCCTTGGAAGAGAGCTCTCTCTGTCTCTTGCTCTCTGTTCCTGCTCTCTCTCTACTTGTTGAATTGCACTTGGAAATGCTGTCCCAGGTGGAGCAAAGAACTGCTTTGTGAGCTGAGCACATGCTTGCAAAGATGGGATTCCTGCTATTACAAATCCCTTGGTGTCTAACTGGATTATTTGGACTGATGCTATCCTGAATTGGTAAATATGAATTACTGTTTAGTTAAGGCAAACTGCCCTAGCCTTTCTTGTTTTGAAATCTTTCTGGTCTATGCTAAGTTCTGTACTGAATAAACTTATTCTGGTTTCTAACTGGTCTTTGATGTTGTAACTGAGATTCCAAGCCTATTTTCCTCTGCCTGGCTGGCTGCACGCTACCATTGAGCATTAAGAGTGCATCTCTGAGGAGGTGCTAGTGTGTTCTGTCCCAGAGGCTAACCTAAAGGTTTGGAATCCCTCCCTTGGGGAAAAGCCGGGACTAGTTAAAAAGGGATTCTGGTAGCATATTGTTCTGAAATCCAGAGAGGGTAGTCTGCCTCTCTGGGTTGTTGTAAATGTATTGAAAAAGTATAGGCTTCCCCTCATTCCTGGATAGGCTTGGGGGCAGAAACCTATACACACCCATTGAAAAGAGTGGTGGTAGACCTGGCATTAGGAACTGGATAAACATATGGAACACAGAGGTCCATCGGTGGCTATTAATCACAAGGTATAGATAGGAACTCTCGGTCTGGGGCAAGGGATGCTCTGTATTCTTGGTGCTTGAAGGGGCAACAGTGGGAGGGCTTCTGGTGTCCTGGCCCGCCTGCTGGACCTCCTGACAGCACCTGGTGTTTTTGGCCACTGTGTGACAGAGTGTTGGGCTGGATGGGTCATTGGCCTGATCCAACATTGGCGTCTCTGATGTTCTTAATGTGCTCCTGGGCTCCTTCTCTTTTCTACCGGTTCTCCAGATCCGAATCCACCACTCTTAACCACTACACCACGCTGTCTCTGTAAGAAAACGGATGTAACACATGCTGCTGCAGGGAAGCTAAAATGGTGCTGGTTACCATCCACAAATCCAATTTAGGGCAACAGTCCCATCTCAGAACCTTCTATTTCTGATCACCTCCCATTTAAAAATAATAAATAAATAAATAAATATACCCCTTCCCCGCACTGTTTCCTCTTTCCCTCCCCCTGGCAGTCCCCAAGCCTCTGTCCTTTCCTTGACTCCTCTTCTTACCCCTTCCCACCAACCCACTTCTATCTGCCTCCCTCAGCGTTCAGCTTTCCCTCCTTTTCTCCCCTAGTAGCCTCTCTCCTTTTCTTCTCTCCCGCCCACCAACTTAACATTGTTCTGTCTCCTTCAGCTTCTCCTTTTCCCTTCCCATGTCTACTTCTTTCTTCCATATCTCGCCTTTCTTTTAGTCTCCTCCCCGTTTTTGACTGACCCAAACTGAAGCTTGGAAGACAAAACAATACTGCTGTGGTCACCTAGCAACCACCAAATGGCCACCAATGTCTCAGAATCTAGGGCCTATTCTGCATCTAGCATTTGCTCCTCTGTTTTACCAAACCCACGTTGGAACAGAAATTCCCCTCTGCATTGCATGCCACTTTCACTTTCTTTGATCGTCAGATTTTATGGTAGCCTTCACACTGCCGGGAAAATTAAGATTGCTGGGAGAAACATCAACGACCTCAGATATGCAGGTGATACCCCTCTAATGGCAGAAAGTGAAGAGGACCTAAAGAGCCTCTTGTTGGGCATGAAAGAGGAGAGCACAAAAGTTGGCTTGAAATTCAACATCAAAAAAACAAAGATCATGGCGTCCGGCCCCATCACTCCTTGGCAAATAGAAGGGGAAGTCGTGGAAGCAGTGACAGAATTCACGTTCCTGGGATCCAAGATGACTGCAGACGGTGACTGCAGCCGTGAAATTAAAAGACGCCTGCTCCTTGGGAGCAGGGCCAGCCCCAGCTTATTTTGCACCCTAGGCGAGGATCCCTTCTGGTATTTGAATGTGGTTTTGAGCCGCATCTTTTTCTGTCCCAGTGTGGATTTGGTAAAACAATGGAGCGAATGCTAGATGCAGAATGGGTCCCAGGTTCACAAAATCTCAATGGGAATTCACCTGTTAAAGCTAAAGACGTTGCTTCTATTATTTAGTTATTTTTACCCCCCCACTCCCCCCCCCAATTCTGATTTTTCTACAAACCCGGGGATTCCCTCGTGTTTGTAGAAAAATCCTTAGTCTGTCTCTGGCCTCATTGTGTGGAGGTTTTGATCCACACTCCTCGACCCAATTCAGGATTAGACGTAACAAGAACTTGGGACCAATGCTCCCTCTAAGCTGTGGAGTCTTGTGAGCAAAAACTCTACTTTGTGAGCTGCTGGCATTCAAGTCGTGAGCGAGCCACTTGGCTGCTGCATGAATTAGTTTGCTCAGGAGCCCTCCTTCCTGAGCTAAGACAAAAATGTGTGAGCCGGAGGCTAAAAAAACTATGAGCTAGCTCACACTAACTTAATTTAGAGGGAACACTGGTGGGGACCTGCGATACTTGCCG
>NW_015169858.1:43003-116342 GCF_001447785.1 Gekko japonicus | reverse complement strand
TGGAGGAGGAGGAAGCAGCTGCAGGTGAGCCCAGCCAGGCCCGCTAAGCCTTCTCCCCCGCCCTCCAGTACCAGTGGCGAGGCCTGTGCGGCTCCCAGCTGCCAGGCCCACCAAACCTTCTCCCCTGTTCCCCGGGCAACAGTGCCAAGGCCCACGTGGCTCCCAGCTGCTGGGCCCACCAAACCTTCTCCCCTGTTCCCCGGGCAACAGTGCCAAGGCCCACGTGGCTCCCAGCTGCTGGGCCCACCAAACCTTCTCCCCTGTTCCCCGGGCAACAGTGCCAAGGCCCACGTGGCTCCCAGCTGCTGGGCCCACCAAACCTTCTCCACTGCCTCTGGCAACAGTGGTGAGGCCCAGGGCTATTTTGGGGCAGGAACGCACAGGAACGGAGTTCCAGCTGGCTCCCAAATTGGTCACACCCAGCAGGAACCCATTGGCATAATAGGCCACATCCAATAGCAGAAACTCATTAGGATTGGCTACATTAGGGGCGTGGCCTAACATGCAAAGGAGTTCCTGCTACAAAAAAAAGGCCCTGGGTTTTGACAACAAACAAGGTAAACAGAATAACAAGCAAAAGGTGGGTGTGGCTGGATAACCACACTTCTGGTAGCATGGGGGTGCGGCCTAATGTGCTAATGAGCTGTGCTGTCAGGGGTGTGGCCTAATATGCTAATGAGTTTCTGCCATTGGGTGTGGCCTATTATGCTAATGAGTTCCTGCTGGGTTTTTTCTACACAAAGAGCCCTGGTGAGGCCCATGTGGCTCCTAGCCATCGGGCCTGTCAAACCTTCTCGCCGCTCAGCTGCTGGGCCTGCTAAGCCTTCTCCCCCACCCCGCGGCAACAGTGGCAAGTCCCACGTTGCTCCCAGCCACCGGGCCTGCCAAACCTTCTCTCCCGCCCCCGCCCCCCGCAATTGCGGCGAGGCACAGTTCCCAGTGTGTTCTCTGCGCATCCGCAGGGAACGCTATTTTACTTTTTGGGGGGTTTAAGTATCCCCCGTATAGATTTTTCTACATTTAAGATTTTTCTGCACCCCTGAGGAGTGCCCCAAGTGTGCAGGGAAATCTCTTTGCCCCCTATGTGTCCCCGATGTGTGGATTTAGATATCCGCAGAGAAGGGGCATCTCGGCTATTAGATATATAGATGATGAAGAAAGAAAACTCAGCATCTGATTTTTTTTTTTTGCCAAGTTAAAAGGTGTCCCCCCCCCCCCCCCCCCCCACGGGCCCTATAGGACAGCACATAATTCAAAGGCTCGGTCCCTCCTGTAGTCGAGAGGCATAAGAAATCATGCAACTTGCATTACGAGTTACCGTTCTCTAACGTTTATGATACCTTCGGCTTAAAACACATGGCTTACGCATCCTTAGGATATTTCGAAGACTCTAATGAAGCAGACCGTGACGCGGCATTAAAGAAATAAAGGAAGCGTGTTTCTTTTAGGTTACATTTTTTTAAAAAAGCAGGGTGGGGGAAGAAAGAAAGAAAGCCGTCCCGCTTCCCTTTGAACTGGTATTTAAAGGAGATAAAAGAAGGGACGTTTTTCTCCGCTTTATCAAATTGTCTTTGAATGTTGTGCTGTGAATTCATGCTTCTCTCCCCCCCCTAAATAAATTTGGACTGTGATGAATCTAAAAAGGGAACAGGAAGAGAGAGAGAGGGAGATCAGTGTGGCCTATTTTGCCAGTGCCCCTCAAATGAATTCTTCACACCCCATTTCTCTCCTTCTCAATAAGTGGCTCTTAGAACTTTCAAGGGATCCTGTTGGGTGGGGTGGGGCTCACCAACTATTCTTCTGGCCTTTGAAGCGCCCCTTTCAGCAGCAGCCAGATACGCAGACGTTTATCCACATGTTAAGGCTTTTCTTCAGGGTGTAAGAAGTTCCACCTGCTGATGTTGGCACAGCACACGGCTGTTACAGGTGCAAAAGCTGGGAAAGCTCTTTTCGTTCCAGTGAGCTGAGCGCCCAAACAGCTAGATGACCGCATGGTGTCATGACAGAGAACATTCTCCTAGATTCAGCCCCTTCTTTGCCAAACCACAGTGCTCACGTGTGGCTACGTGGCCCTATGAGCTCTGGTCCAGCTAGGGGTGCCAGCTCCAGGTTGGGATATTCTTGGAGATTAGAGGGCGGAGCCTGGGGCAGGTGGTGTTTGGGGAGGGAAGGGTCAAGTATAGTGCCATAGAATCCACCCTCTGAAGTAGCCGTTTTCTCCAGAGATGTGAGCTCTTGAGATCAGTCGTAATCCTGGGAGATCTCCAGGCCCCACCTGGAGGTTGGCAACCCTAGATCCAGCCCACACCAAGGCAGCCATCTTTCTTTTCTGGCCCAGGCCGTGAGCCACCCAACACTCAATCATTCAGTTTGGCGTTGTGGTTAGGAGGACGGACTCTAATCTGGGAGAACTGGATTTGATTCCGCACTCAGCAAGCAGCTGCTGGTGTGACCTTGGGTCAGTCACAAGTTCTCTCGGAGCCGTTCTCACAGGCAGCTCTCAGTTAGAGCTTTCTCAGCCCCATCTGCCTCACAGGGTGTCGGTTGTGGGGAGGGGAAGGGAAAGGAGATTGTAAGCCGCTCTGAGACTCGGAGAAAAGGGCGGGGTATAAATCCCCTCTTCTTCTTCTTCTTCTTCTTCTTCCCCTCCTCCTCCTCCTCCTCTTTCTCCATTCCAAATGCCAGGAGAAGTTGGATCTGATTTCTACATCTCAGGCTGTTGCTGGGGGATGAAGCATCATGTTTCTTACCAGCGCTCCCTCGTTTTTCTTGGGAAGCTTAAAGCAGAAGATAAGAGGGATTACGTCTGTTACTTTCTTACCAGTGCTCCAGTCCTACGATTGCTGACAGGCTCTGGCCTAGAGACGGTCCAGGCTAGCCTGATCTCATCAGATCTTGGAAGCTAAGCAGGGTCGGCCCCGGTCAATATTTGGAAGGGAGACCGCCAAAGAATATTAAGGTCATGATGTGGAGGAAGGCAATGGCCAGCCACCTCTGAACGTGTCTTGCCTTCAAAACCTTACAGGGGTCACCATAAATCAACTATGTAAAGGTAAAGGTAAAGGTTCCACTACCCAAGGGAATCTCAGAGCGGCTTACAAACTCCTTTCCCTTCCCCTCCCCACAACAGACACCCTGTGAGGTAGGTGGGGCTGAGAGAGCTCTGACAGAAACTGCTCTTTTTTCAAGGACAGCTCTTATCAGAACTACGGCTTGCCCAAGGTCATCCAGCCAGGTGCAAGTGGAGGAGTGGGGAATCAAACCCGGTTCTCCCAGATTAGAGTCCGCGCACTTAACCACGACACCAAAGAGTCACCATACATTGGCTGTGACTTGATGGTGCACTGAAAAAACAATCTCCCCCCCCACCCGAGTATTTGTTTATGTCAGTGTTAGGGAATCTTATATGTCTTATAATAATGAGCCTGTGTCGGGTTGCCAAAGTTTAGAAATGCTGTGTTCCTGCCTGTCTCCCCCCAGAGTGGATCTGTTGTTTTTGACCCCTGAGCAACATTATCTGGGGTTGTGGTCACATGCGCAAAATAATCCACTTACATTTTATTTATTTATTTATTTTCCCGGTTTATACCCCGCCCAACCCAACAAAGAAGGCTCAGGGCGGCTTAAAAGGTAAAGGTAAAGGTTCCCTTGCTCGAAAGCCAGTCGAGTCCGACTCTAGGGTTGCGGTGCTCATCTCCGTTTCCAAGCCGAAGAGCCAGCGCTGTCCGAAGACGTTTCCATGATCATGTGGCCGGCATGACTAAACACCAAGGCGCACGGAACGCTGTTACCTTCCCACCGAAGTGGTACCTATTTATCTACTTGCAATTTCTTGCTTTCGAACTGCTAGGTTGGCAGGAGCTGGAACTAGAGACGGGAGCTCACTCCGTCATGCGGCAGACCCGGGTCTCGAACTGCTGAACTACCGACCTTCCACAGCCTGCAGTTCAGCCTCTTAACCACTTCCCATCAAACATCTAAAAACAGTTCATTATAAAACAGTACAGCATTAACGGACTAGCAGCGTTCTTTTGACATCATAAAGACGGCGGTACCGCATGAGTGCAAACCATGAATTGTCTAAATGGCCAGCTCGCTGATCTTCTAAGGTAGAATCAGGGGACACAGGCTATAAGTAGCAAACCAAGGGCCAGGCTCTATACACTCCACTTTCACAGGGGTCATTTCGTAGAAAAAGAGGTGCAGCTGCTCATTAGCATAACTCATTAGCATAACTTATTTGCATATGGCACACCCCCTGACATCACCAGAAGTGTGTCAGAAGGCAGCACCCACCACTCAGGCTCCACTGGACTGTTTTGGATTGCTAGCTATTGGGGGGGGGGGAATGAACAGATCTGTCCTCACAGAGGAGGGAGAGCTTGTACCGGAATAAAACTTGGTGTTAAAGGTGCCACTGGACTGTCTTGAACCGGGGGGGCCGGGGAAAGCTCTGCAACTTACCTGGCCGCTTCTTGCTGTGACTGAGGGCTGCTGGGAGCAGGGGGTGGGGCTTGCTGTATGTGCCCGCCCCCTGGGCTCCTTACTGTCAGAGCTCTGCTCCTGTGTGCTCCTGCAGGAAATGACCCCCGCGCTTTCAGTGCACTTTCCAACTAGATTTTATTGTGTGCACTGGCAAAATCCAGTTGGAAACAGTGTTCCCTCTAAGCTGAGTTAGCGTGAGCTAGCTCACAGTTTTTTAGCTTCCGGCTCACACGTTTTTGCCTTAGCTCAGGAAGGAGGGCTCCAGAGCAAGCTAATTTATGCAGCCGCCAAATGGCTCGCTCACAACTTGGATGCCAGGAACTCACAAAGTGGAATTTTTGCTCACAAGACTCCACACCTTACAGGGAACATTGGTTGGAAAGTGTACTGAAAGTGTATAATTTAGTGTGTATGACTGCAGCCTCAGTCAAGGGTTGGTGTCACACTCTGGTCCTTCTTGCATTTGCCTGCCGCTCCGGATTTTCTCAGTGTTTGAGTCGAGGAAGTCCATGGCAAAACAGCATCCGAATAACCCAGGGGCAACAGCAGGCTGAAACCAGGCTTACCACTGAAGGGAGGGGATGTAATGCAGAATGGGGGGGGGGGAACCCGGAACAAAAAGTAGGTTGAACTCGATTTTAGCACAGAATGTGGGGGGAAACTGAATTAAAAAGAAGGCTGAAGATTTTAGTGCAGAATGGGGAAAAACTGAATAAAAAAGGTTGAACTCGATTTTAGTGCAGAATGTGGGGGGAAACTGAATTAAAAAGAAGGCTGAAGATTTTAGTGCAGAATGGGGGGAAAACTGAATTAAAAAGGTTAAACTCGATTTTAGCGGCGGGGAGGGGGGGAACTGAATTAAAAAGAAGGTTGGATTCGATTTCAGTGCAGAATTGCTTGCCGGACGCTGCAGTGGACATGGATTAAATGGAGGTGGCTGAAATATCTCTCAGGGAAGAATTTCATGGTTTTTTCTTTTCTTTTTGGAATATAGAATGTACTCTGAACAGAGGTTGGAGAGAGAATGATGACCGGAAACAGAATTGATGGGACTCTCTTCCTGATTCTAGACCCTGCCCTTTTACCTACTTTACCCTATAAAGGAAGTAGTCAGAATCTTGCTCACGGAGCTCCCACAATCTGCTCTTGCAAGAATCTGGATAATCATCCTTAATAAAGACTGTCTGCTCTGTTAGCCAAAAGCCTTGGGTGAATTTGGGGCAAGTGATGCTCTGTATTCTTGGTGCTTTGAGGGGGGAACACTGGGAGGGCTTCTAGTGTCCTGGCCCCACTGCTGGACCTCCTGATGGCACCTGGTATTTTTGGCCACTGTGAGAGTGTTGGACTGGATGGGCCACTGGCCTGATCCAACATTGGCTTCTCTTATGTTCTTAGAGTGTTGGACTGGATGGGCCACTGGCCTGATCCAACATTGGCTTCTCTTAGGTTCTTATGAATTGGATAAGCATATGGAGCAGAGGTCCATCGGTGGCTATTAGTCACAAGGTATAGATAGGAGCTCTTGGTCAGGGGCAAGTGATGCTCTGTATTCTTGGTGCTTGGGGGGTGGGGGCAACAGTGGGAGGGCTTCTAGTGTCCTGGCACCACTGATGGACCACCTGATGGCACCTGGTATTTTGGGCCACTGTGTAACACAGTGTTTATTTATTTATTGGGATTTTTACCCCGCCCTCCCCGCGAATGGGCTCAGGGCAGCTTAGAAGGGGGCAAAGCCCATATAAAACAGGATAAAAGCAATTAAAACATTAATAATAATTAATCACAAACAACAATGATACTCCGTTGAAAGTAGGATGGTCCCCGAACATACGCAATGATGGTAAAAACAGATTTCTGGGGATGATATTGTCCTATAGCTGATCCCAAGCAAATACGTCCGGTGGTATCAGTCGCGCAAAATTGTGGCAGATCTTCCCGGGCCATCCTTAACCCCGATGTTGTCCACATCATCGGTGGTGGTGGTAGTGGTAGCCCCCAGGGCTTTTTTTGTGAAAAAAGCCCAGCAGGAACTCATTAGCATAATAGGCCACACCCAACAGCAGAAACTCATTAGCCTATTGGGCCACACCCCTGACAGCAGAGCTCATTGGCATATTAGGCCACACACCCAAGTTACCAGAAGTGTGCTCATCCAGCCACACCCACCTTTTGCTTCTTATTCTGATTACCTTGTTTGTTGCCAAAACCCAGGGCCTTTTTTGTAGCAGGAACTCCTTTGCATGTTAGGCCACACACCCCTAATGTAGCCAATCCTAATGAGTTTCTGCTGCTGGGCGTGGCCAACTTGGGAGCCAGCCGGAACTCTGTTCCTCTGCGTTCCTGCCCAAAAATAGCCCTGGCAGCCCCTATGTAAAAGCCTGGCAGAAGAGCTCCGTCTTGCAGGCCCTGTGGAACTGCATAAGGTCCCACAGGGCCCTGATCTCCTCCCAGAGCTCATTCCACCACGTAGGGGCCGCCACCAAAAAGGACCTTGCCCTAGTCGCGACGAGCCTTGCCTCCTGGGGGCCTGGAACCACCAGGCGATGTTGTGCCCCGGACCGAAGTGCTCTTGGGGGTATATGTGGACTGGATGGGCCATTGGCCTGATCCAACATTAGATTCTCTTATTTTCTTATGTTATGTTCTTAATTTCTCTCCCCTAGTGATGTTCTCGCAAGGGAGGGGGTGCCTATTCTAGGCTCCCCCATAACAGTCAGTATGGAATGTAAATACAGTTCTGCATTCGACATTCCATGGTTTAGAACAAGGGTGGGACCACATACAACCCCAACTGCCATTCAGATTCCAGTGTTTTCCTTTCTGGGATATCCCCCCCCCCCCAAGTCACATTTTTCTGCAAATCTGAGTGTTCCCCTAGGTTTGTGAAATCTTACATCACCGCACGGTTGGCCCCATTGTGTGGGCAAGCATTTTTACAGGGATGAAGCCTTTTGCCATTAGATAGGGGTGTGATAGAACTACCTTGCCAGGTAATTCTATGTAGAGGAGCTGCAGTGATTTATATAGTCCAGCAGAGGGCACTGGTACACACACTGTTCTTTTTTTTCTTTTGGCAGGATGGCGGCAGATGTGTGGACCATAGACGATCGTTATAATAGTGTCTTTATAATAAGATGTCGGGGAAAGGAGGTTGGTGAAGTTTTTTTATTTTTATTTTTGTTGCTCCTGCTATGGGAAAGTACATCATGCAAAGGCCCAGATAGTCAACAGGCATAAAAATCATGCCGATACATTGTAAATTACTGCTGAATTCATGCTGTAAATTTTGATTACTCCTTCTTAATCAGAAATCCGCAATGTGGAAATGAAGGGATTCTGGGTTTTGGAATTTCTCGGCCTTTTCGCTAAGATCAAGGGAAGGAAGGAAGGAAGGAAGGAAGGAAGGAAGGAAGGAAGGAAGGAGGGAGTAGCAATTCCTAGTTTACAAGGATGAGTTAACCCATTAAAGATGTTGCCGATTAACTTCTGGTTAGGAATGGAGAGCTAAGTTTATTCTTCATGACAGGTAGATGGTTGAGAAGGAAGGAAGGAAGGAAGGAAGGAAGGAAGGAAGGAAGGAAGGAAGGAAGGAAGGAAGGGGGGAGATTAGCAACTCCTAGTTTACAAGTATGAGTTAACCCATTAAAGATGTTGCCGATTAACGGGAAAGTACATCATGCAAAGGCCCAGATAGTCAACAGGCATAAAAATCATGCCGATACATTGTAAATTACTGCTGAATTCATGCTGTAAATTTTGATTACTCCTTCTTAATCAGAAATCCGCAATGTGGAAATGAAGGGATTCTGGGTTTTGGAATTTCTTGGCCTTTTCGCTAAGATCAAGGGAAAGAAGGAAGGAAGGAAGGAAGGAAGGAAGGAAGGAAGGAAGGAAGGAAGGGGGGAGATTAGCAACTCCTAGTTTACAAGTATGAGTTAACCCATTAAAGATGTTGCCGATTAACTTCTGGTTAGGCATGGAGAGCTAAGTTTATTCTTCATGACAGGTAGACGGGTAATAAGGAATGAACAAAAGTGGACACCCCCCACAATGAGTGACCATGCAGAGTAAACTGGGACTAAGTCTGGATCTGCGGAAGCCTCTGAATTGGCACCAAGCCTCATGTAATCATTAACACTGAGCTGAATGAGTAGATGAGAGTAAAGGCCTGATATCTGCTGTTACGGAATAGTCACAAATATTCACAGTCATTTCATAAAAGCCGGTGAGAGTGTCTCAGTTCGTAGGGCAAAGCCTGAACGGGGAAGTAAACATCTCCCTGCCTGGCAGATTGCGCATCATTTAGGGATGCAAGCTCTGGGTTGGGAAATACCTGGAGATCTGGGGCAGGCCCATAGCTAGGATTTTTTTTAGGTCAGGGGGCATTTAAAATCCTTGGGGGGCACTGGCTAATTGATACCCGGCTCCTTCCCTGCACCTGCTGCCACTCGGGGGCCCTGGGCTGGATGGGAAGTCAGGAGGCCTTGCCATTAAGTCATGGGGCCTAGCCCCGAAGTGCCCCACGGTAGCTACGGGCCTGCTCTGGGGGGTGGAGGAGGAAGAAGAAGAAGAGGAGGAGGAGATGATTGGATTTATACCCCACCCTTCACTCAGAGTCTCAGAGCGGCTGACAAACTCCTTTTCCCTTCCCCTCCCCACCACAGACACCCTGTGAGGTAGGTGGGGCTGAGAGAGCTCTTTCGAGGACTGCTCCAGAGAGAACAGCTCCGAGAGAACTTGTGACTGACCCAAGGTCACACCAGCAGCTGCATGTGGAGGAGGTGTGTGGCATCAACCTGTTTCTCCTGGTTCTCTCCCCCCCTTTATTTTTCCTCCCACAGTCACTTAGAGTAGTGGCAGGTCATTGGGATGCCAGCCTCCAGGGGGGACCTGGGGACCCTTTGAATTGCAGCTCATCTCCAACCTAGAGAGATCAGTTCCCCTGGAGAAAATGGATGTTTTGGAGGCTGGGCTCTATGGCCTGGTACCCCACTGAGGTCCCTGTCCTCCCCAGGCTCCATCCCCAAATCTCCAGGAGTTTCCCAACCCTAGCAGGTAATAGGACCTGGGGTCGGAGGATCCTTCACCCCCACCGGGGCCTCGGCAGCTCTGGCTTGCTTGCTAGGAGCTATAACTAGAAAGACAGGCAGGTTTTTGCCCTACCTTCCTGTCCTCCTATGGTCCACCAAGGTGTCAGCTTCG
The DNA here is from genome assembly GCF_001447785.1 of Gekko japonicus. NCBI lineage: Eukaryota > Metazoa > Chordata > Lepidosauria > Squamata > Gekkonidae > Gekko > Gekko japonicus. The sequence goes on along the minus strand of NW_015169858.1, from coordinate 106,655 downwards.
TCAGGAACCACTCAGAGGCAATAAGTCCCTTTACAGGCTTTATTGGGAAAACTGATTTAGTTGTTGAGAGAACTCTGAGACAGCTGCTCAGGAGAGAACACCCCTGAAAGAACTTGTGACTGACCCAAGGTCACACCAGCAGCTTCCTCTCAGTATTGAGGTGCTTTCCCAGTGTTTACAGCTACCTGCAAGTAGATGTTCCTCATGGAATGCAAAACGATCACTCAGTGTTGCATCACTGCAACCTCAGGAAAGTCACCATTTCTGATGGCAAATGGCAGCGTCAGGATTGGGAATTCCTTTTATTCAAAGATGGAGACGGTAACTGGGCCAGTTCAGGGCCCGAAATGTACCAGATTAACACACTCCCAATGGCAATCGAGTCATGGGGCTTTCCCACATTCTCATTTCCCTTACTTGTAAGTTCCTGTTTCTTCAGGGGAGGGGATAAATTCTGCATTTGTTTTGCTCCCTCTAGAGGTCAGTTTGATATTACGCCAGTTTATAACTGGCATGGAAACCTGCAATTTAAATCTGCAGGGAGATCTGCCAGACATAAACAAGTGTGATATCCAATCGACTACTAGATGGAGCAAAACACTTGCAGAAGAAAAAGCCCCCCTGAAGACACAGGAACTTGCAAGGAAGGAAAATGAGGATGCAGAAAAGCCCATGGTGTTCTGTCCCAGCTGGAGGTTCTGACTTCTCATCAAGGGCAGACCCATATGGAGTGCGTTGCAGTAGTCCAGCCTCATTCTCCATGGGTTTCACGTGTTCTATCTTCAGTGCCTGTACCACACAATTTTGATTCTGCATTGGGGGAATTGAGGGGGCAGATGGTGAGTGTGTGTGTGTGTGTGGCCCGTAGCTACCATGGGGCCCATGGGGCCCGGCCCCCTAGCATTTCGTCTGGGCCCCCTCCCTCCCAGGCTGCCCGCAAAGTGCTCCAACTTACCACCTGCACTGTTCTTTCATTTAATTAGCTGGTGGGTCCCCCGAAGCCCCCTCCCCCCAAATTCCCTGGCTACGGGGCTGGTGTGTGTGAACCTTCTTTGCCTAGCTGCTTTGTAACTGTTTTCTTAAGGGGCCTCCCGAATCCCCATGACATTCTGATGGGCAAACTGGAAGACTGTGGGCTGGACTATAGAACAGTTCGGTGGATAGGGAACTGGTTAGAGGACTGCACCCAAAGAGTGGTGGTCAATGGTGTTTCATCAGATTGGAGGGAGGTGTTCAGCGGGGTGCCGCAGGGCTCGGTTTTGGGCCCAGTACTTTTTGATATTTTTATCAATCATCTGGACGAAGGGGTAGAAGGGCTACTCATTAAATTTGCTGATGATACCAAATTGGGTGGAGGAGCAGACACCCAAGAAGATAGAGTTAAAATTCAACAAGACCTGAATACTCTGGAGAAGTGGGCAGTTGCAAACAGGATGCGATTCAACAAAGATAAATGCACAGTATTACACCTGGGCCACAAAAACGTCAAGCACAAATACTGGATGGGAGATACGTTTCTGGGGAGTGGTGTATGCGATCTTGAGACTGAGCCCTACAAGGAAAGGCTAAGGGCCCTGGGGATGTTTAGTTTGGAGAAGAGGAGACTGAGGGGGACATGATTGCTCTCTTTAAATATTTGAAGGGCTGCCATTTGGAGGAGGGCAAGGAGCTGTTCCAGTTGGCAGCAGAGGAAAGGACCCGAAGCAACGGGTTTAAGTTACATGCAGAAAGGGTATCGGCTGGATATTAGGAAACACTTTTTCACAGTCAGAGTGGTTCAAAGGTGGAATCAGCTGTCTCGGGAGGTGGTGAGCTCCCCTTCACTGACAGTTTTCAAGAAGAGGCTAGATGAATATTTGTGAGAGATGCTTTAGGCTGGTCCTGCATTGGGCAGGGGGTTGGACTAGATGGTCTGTATGGTCTCTTTCAACTCTATGATTCTATAAGTTTGCAGAATGACCTTGGATGCCTGTCTCTGCTAGCTGGCCTGTCAGAGATAATGTAACTGTAAGCTCGGAGTGGGGGAAGTGCACACAAGTTTTAGGCAGGCGGAATGAATGTTTTGATTGGACAGGTCACTGGGGGGGCTGTTTGAATTATGTATAATACTGTAAGTTCGCAGGTGGGTGGGTGGGAGTGCACACAAGGTTTAGGCAGGCAGAATGAATGGCTTGATTGGACAGGTCACTGGGGGGGGCTGTTTGAATTATGTATAATACCAGGACTGGCACCCAACTAGTCAGTTCTGACACAGTCTTAGCTTGACACATCTTCATATCTCAATAAACAAATCACTACCAAGAGAGTTTGTTCCAGAGTTTGACAAGGGGATGAAGAGAGGAGCTGGGGGAAGTGAGAGGCTTGGTGTGAATGCTGTCATAAAACTGTCAGGTGTGATGGTGTAAGGGACTGAAACCGATTTGATTGTGACACATAAGGGCTTATGAGAGAGGTCCAAGGTGCCTGTCTCCCTGTCATGTGGTAGAGTTAAACAAAATGTGCCATTACCTAGGATAAACAGCAATTAATCAAAGAAGAAACGGTCTGAAGCATAAAACAATTAACTGACACCAGTAAAGGGTTATAGCATGTTTGTTACATGTTAAAAAGAGCCAATTAAAGTTCCTTAAAAGGAGCTCCCATTGAGCAGTCAGAAAACATAGTGGGTAAGGAAAGCTAAGCCTGTGTTTAAGCCAGAATGAGAGATAGGCTGCGGTCACATGAGCAGTTTGCGCTGATATAGTTGTGTTACCTATGTGGATTTAAAGAGCATGACCAGACATGCCTTCCATGCCCCAGTCATCGGCACCCCGCTTTGCCTTGCTTTGGAAGCGGAGTAACCAGGCACTGGAGAAAGTCCGGTATTTACGGATGCCAGCACTTCCACTCCATGTTTCTGGCTGTCTGAACTCCCCTCTTGTGATGTCAAGCCATTTGGGAAGTTTGAACCTTCCCTTCCATTTTCGACTCCTTAAAAAAATAATAATCAGGTAGCGATGTTTGCATACGTGCATACTTGCCCCTGGAGTTGTCAATCACCTCAGCCAAGTAGTCAGTCTGGATCAGGAGTCCCCGGGGGAGTTGTTTTCAAGCCACCAATCCCCATCCACACCCCTCTCTCCTGTTTCTGCATCAGAGTCTGAAAGTATCCCATGATTGACCCAAGGGTAAATGCACTGAAGTCAGTGGGACTACTCTCATGTAAATCTGCATCTTACCCCTCTCCCATGTATTCCACAGAAGAGAGGTGAAGGGAAGGAGGTGAGAGGGGCCGGAGTACTTGGCAGAGAGATCATGGCGCTGTCAAAAAGGAGCCGGAGCTTTGGATACACGCTTATATGCATGGGTGAAAGACATAAAAAAAGAATGCTGCAACAATCTGAATGATGGACCATGGGGTGAGTGTGCAGTGAAGCCGGTTCAGGGTGGGATGTCTGATCAAAACTTCCTGCAGCTATTTAAAGTGCAGCAAACAGAGGTGCAGCAAGATCGCGCCGAGCCTCTAGTGTGACCGCAGCCATAGTGTACCTTCCTCTGCAATTCTAAAGAGAGCCAGTTTCTAAATTCTAAAGAGAGCCAGTTTGGTGTAGTGGTTAAGTGCGTGGACTCTAATCTGGGAGAACTGGGTTTGATTCCCCACTCCTCCACATGCAGCTGCTGAGTGACCTTGGGTCACTCACAAGTTCTCTCAGAGGTGTTCTTGAAAAAAGAGCCATTTCTGTCAAGAGCTCTCTCAGCCCCACCTACCTCACAGGGTGTCTGTTGTGGGGAGGGGAAGAGAAAGGAGTTTGTAAGCCGCTCTGAGACACCTTTGGGTAGTGAAGGGCGGGGTATAAATCCAATCTCTTCTTCTTCTTAACACATTTAACTCTATGAGCCTTAATGAAAACAGTGGGATTTCTACATAAATGTGCATAGCATCGAGCTGTTCCTGCTCTTCTGATTTATGTGCATGCTTAGCACATTGTGTGAAAAGCAAAATAAATAAATAAATAAATCAGGATTATACAAGAACGCAATAGTGGAGAAAGCTGATCCTATTGGATTTTCACCTGCAGCTATTAAAGCAGATATCCTTAATGTGGTGCCCATGGGTGCCATAGCATCTGTGGACATTTTTCCTGGCACCTGCTAAGTGTTTTTAAAAAGTGGGTGGGGCCAGGCAGGGCTTTGGCCCAGCAAGGCTTCTGATTAGCCATTAGAGATTTGATTGGCAGTGCAGTTTTTTTTGTTGTTTTTTTAAAGTTGCTATAGCAGCAACTGCTACCACAGCACAAGGATCTTCATAGTGTGGCTGAAAGTAAGCTGTGGCTGGCTCCACCTCCTGTGGCAGCCATTTTGTGGCTGGCTCCACCTCCTGTGGAAGCCATTTTGTGCCTGCACCCACCAGACTGCATCAGCGTTCCAAAGATGTCCACAGGCTCAAAAAGTTTGGGGACCCCTGTGTTAAAAGAACAGGATTTCTTCCCACCCTAGAAGGTGCTGTTCAGAAGCCTACAAGACAAAAAACGGGTGGCCGAGAGCATAAATCAACATAGATTTTATTGCCGTGAAATGTTCGTTTCCATGTGTTCGTCATCTTTATAGACTCATGTCAAATGGACAAGTCATATAAGAAACAGAAATAGAAAGGGGAGGGGAATGCGTTTTCACCACCAAATTAGAAATCGGCGTATTGAAACCGGGGAGGGGGAGGAGAAACAAGGTTCACCTTGCTTGTGATCAAGTGCTTACTCACATTTAAGTACAATTACGACAGCTGCTGTACAGAACGGAATCCATTATATAAAAATTAACATCAGTCAAAGAAACTGAGATTTGACCTTTATCTGACATAGGGAAAACACCCTCCTCTTCCTGGTCTTACAACCAGTGCTTCTGTTGAGCCCATAGCACAGCCAGGAAAGAAAGAATGGTTGGAAATGAACACTTCCAGTAGAATTTGTGTGGGCCCGAATTTTCATCATACCAGTTCCTCTTGCCCTTTCCATTGGAGCAGCCACGTTCCATCTCTGGAGGCAAAGATCATGACCAGATTAATCTGGATTCATCAGCAGCTCTGAATCTTCGTTTCTGGAGCAAATGATCTTTTTCAAGGGGGGAAAACCCACACTCAGGACTACATGGGGGGGGGGTATGAGTGTGTTTGGGTAGAAAAACTGCCACCATGTTAGTGCTTCTAAAAAAAGCAACCATGCCTGTGAGGAAGTTCCAAAGGAAAAGATGAATAGGGAATGGTATTTACAAAGAGATTTGAAAAGACTGTCCATGGCATTCAGACGTTGGAATTGACCATGAGGGTCATTTCACCCAATAGGGGGTAGCAAACTTGTTTTTGCCACCAAACATATATTCCACAGGGATGTGTGTCCTTGTATGATACACCAGGTTCCAAACATACATTACATTTCTCGATGTGCTCTTAAAAACAAGGCTCAAATTTAAGTATAAACGCTTTCTGGTTGGAGAAAAAGAGATGATCATCTGTTAGTCCAGAGCTTACTAAGAGGAGCAAGAAAACAACAGATCATTCGGGTAGAATTTGCGTTGGCCCGAATTTTCATCATGTGAATTCCTCTTGTCCTTTCAATTGAAGCAGCCATATTCTGTCTCTGGAGGCTAAGATCATGACCAAATTTGTCTGGATTCGTTAGCAGCTCTGATTCTTTGTTTCTGGAGCAAATGATGGTTCTAAGGTCTTTTTCAAGGGGGGAAAACCCACACTCAGGACTACATGGGGGGGTAGCACCAACAACTGTAGGGCTTCAATGAAATCGTGGACAAAAGGAACTGAAAAATTATCAGTACAATCCTATACAGAGTTACTCTGGTCAAAACCCACTGGAATCAATGAGTGTAGACAGGAGTAACTGTGCATGGGGTTGCCTTTGAGTATTACGAGAAGAAGATGTAATTGCCTGGGAAACATGGGGCCATTACATTCATTCATTACATACATCATTACAAAGCCCATGAATTCCAAATAGGACAGATCTCAAACACTCATTCATTTTTTCACCTGAAAAGGCATACAGCTCTCTCATGAAGGTACAAAGGTTGCTGATACACCTGATCTTTAATGACAATCACAGCAAGAGCATTGGAATGATGGCCACAGAATCCAATAACCAGTTCTGCCAATGACACTGTCTCTGTCTGTGAGAACATCTCTGAAGGCCAGATTCTACTTCTCTTGTTCCATGGAGAATATGATCACCATATCCACCAAACAGTCATTCTAAAATCTGAAGTACAACAGTATGATAATTTGTCCAAATGGTTTGGAAGGCAACCACAAAATTCACAGTCATTAACCTTCATTTCAATGAAGTTACGTTGACATGAGATGCGCCATGGATGCCAAGCACCAAATGTTAGCTATGGAGAGTTCTATTGGGTTTGATGGGACCATCTTTGTACCCATTGAATATCTTTTTGGGGGCTATCTGCCTATAAATGTTTACGTGCAATTCAAAGCAGAATTGCACCCTTGTAAGTCCATCAAAGCTGATGAATTTAGGAGGGCATAACTCTGCTTAGGACTGCATTGTGACACCGACGTCTGAACATGCTTAACCAGGGTAAGGGCCCCACACATCTCAGACCATGTCGAGCCAATTGCCACAAGCCTCTGTGAATATTGCGCACTGCTACACCAAGTTCCGATAATAACCCGGTGGCTGACGTTTGCAAAGTGAAATCAAATCCAGTTTTGGAACTGGAAGACTGGCGTATTTCAGGGCACTCTTTCATAGACTTTGGGTTGCTGCCTTTTCGGCTGGCCCTTGTTCCTGTGTGCTGATGAGCGGACTGATTCTTTAGCCTCAGTGTCACCTGTTAATTCCCGTGTCACCTGTTAAAGGCACAATTACAAGAGCAGGTTGAAAAAGAACAGGCAAACATTACAGACATTGCAATCTGGGTCATGTCTCATGGCAAGTCGTCTAGATTTTGAAAGTTTTGTGAGAGTTTCGGGGTGGGGTGAATTGTAAGAAGAAGTGCTTGAAAATGTGCTCTGTCGTAAGACCACCGGGCTATTGATGTTTACCACTGTCATGGTGATAGTTTCAGAGGGTAGTAGTGTTGGTCTACAGTAGAACAGGTAGATTCAAGCCCAGGAAAACCTTAGAGACCAGCAAGATTGTCATGGTATAAACTCTTGAAAGTCAAAGCTCCCTTTATCTGATGAAGGGTGCTTTGACTCTTGAAAGCTTATAGCCCCAAAATCTTTGGTCTGTACGGTGCTACTGGACTCGAACCTAGCAATTCCACTGTAATAGTGAGGCAGTGTTACAATTGCTATGGAAAGGAATTGTCCGTAACAGCCATAAAGAGAGAGAATGGATGGATGGATGGATGAACCAATGAATGAATGTTTGGAAGCTTCTACCCTTGATAGATTGAAGGTCAAAGAAGACGGGGACGGCAAAGGATGAGATGGTTAGACAGTGTCATAGATGCAACGGACATGAACTTGAGCAAACTTCAGAGGACAGCGGAAGACAGGAGGGCCTGGCGGGATCTGGTCCATGGGGTCGCGAAGAGTCGGACTCGACTGTGCGACTGGACAATGACAACCCTTGATATACATGATGATGTCATCTGTGTACACCAGGGCCTATCTGAAAATGTTGACTTTGGGACAGCAGTCTAGAATTCCAGCAGATGCCTGGTAAAATAATCTGGATGTCCAAACGGATTACAAATCCGGATAGTGGCAATTCTCCTATCCCTCGTGGGGACCAAGCTCAGAAGAGAATAGCGAGAACGAGAACGAAACTGGCAGCATCTAAAGTCTGAAAGGTCAGAAGCATGAAATCTGTACTTTGTTTCCCACAAAGTGTTTAGTTAGAGCCTGTACCTCTTTGGCTGTTCTTGACATGCCTGTTCAGAGGATGAAACTGTGTACAATGAATGTAAAGGTGACGGGGAGGACAGTTGAATCATGGTGGCAGGCCATTCTCCCAATATGACATATATTCACCAGACGGTGTGAACAGTCCCTATGCACAGGTTTATGTATGTACAGTTTATACCCATCTAGGGAACCATGCACATATTCGACTGAACGTCTGTAGCTCAGAGATGTGGAATTTTGCCACAACCCCATCCCCCCATAGCATTCGCATTACATGGTTTGGTTGTCTGAACAGACCTACAAGTTGCCACTTCCATTCTGAACCTGAATTTGATAATTTGATAGCCTGTAGCTATCAAATATATTCAGGGGACACCTGGAGTCATACTTGCATTACTAAACAAGCTCTTCAAAGGGAAGGGAAGAGGAAACCTCACAAAATCAAGGCAACACAAAAGACCTCTTTGGCCACTTCCATTGCTCCATCAGAGCATGCAGCTAAAGATGGTTGGCCGCAGAGATGGACTTTAGATGCTAAGACGAAGGGAAAGAGAGTCAGAGGCTCAGGGTAGAGGTACAAAGGCCTCACCCGTTAAAGCTCGTTCCTCCAGGGTGGTCTCCAAAGCTGCTGCTCCAAGCAGAAGGACTGATCCTTGACAGACTTCGGCATGACTTCTATGTGGATTTACCATAAATTCCCCCCACCAGTAATGCAGAGTTTGTTATTCCCCAGATCGACAAGTGGTTTCACTTCCATTCCAGGCAATCTTCCACATTGTCTGTCAAGGGCAACATAAAGAAGCACTCTTTTCTCTTTTGTCCATCCAGCAGGCGATGTGACCACAAGTTCATTCAAGAGCAGCATAGCCCCGGTCACGATATTTCCAGAGTCCTTCATTTTACCGTCCAATCAGGGGTGAGGGATATTTCAGGCCTTGCCTGTAACTGGTAGGGTTCTGTAGCTTCTTCCAAGTTCAGAAGTGCTCAGGGGAAAAAAGGGTCAGTGTCCCAATAGGAACGGTCAAATGCATGTGCACACACTCACTCGCTCTCGCACACACTCGCACGCTCACACAAAGCAGTTTAGAGCAACGTTTTTTAAAAGGGACAATTTCCACCGCGCGTTTACTGTACATTGCCGTTCTCAGGGTCAGGCAAGGGTTAGTTTTCCTATTTTGAAAGCCCGTATTTCCCCCCCCCCCCTTCAGTGTGGTCTGCTGGAGTTAAATCACCCTCAATGAGATACATATATAGAGAGATACATAGATATATATGTATATAGATAGATAGTTATATGTTTCTTTAAAAAATATATCTTCAGGGAGGGTCTCTGGCCATAGATTCTGTTTGATGCGGTTAGTCTGTCTTTTCTGTTTTGCCTTCTTTCACGGCAGCCTCTGAAGTTTTCCGCAGGGGAGCTTTCTCGGAGTTGGCGTGTCCTTGGCCGGATTCCGCCGTGGCACCATTTTTGTGCGCCGTGTGTTTTTCCAAGTAGTTCAGCATTTCGCTGAGGACAGTTTGGAAAGTGCTGAGAGCAGCACATATCGCCGGGGTTCCGAAGCCGTGAGTGATCAAACTGGAAAAGTGGAGAGATAGAGAGAGAGAGAGAGAGAAATATTTACGATTTTTACTGTACGCAGATCTCTCATTATCCCTCAGTTCAGGAGTTGGCTGCTAAAATATTTATCACAGGGGGGGTGGGGTGTGTGTGCAAAACTAGATACAAGATTCAGAGGTTGTTTTTCTGGTAGGCAGGTTGGGTCCGAAGCATCAGGAAATCAGATCTTTAGCTGGGGTAAATGCAGGGGTCATTTCCTGCGGGAGCGCACAGGAGCGGAGCTCTGGCAGTAAGAAGCCCAGGGGGCAGGCACATGCAACAAGCCCCGCCCCCTGCTCCCAGCAGCCCTCAGTTGGGCCATGAGGAGCAAGAAGCCAGCCAGGTAAGGTGCAGAGCCCCCCCCCCCGGCCTGCCTTCAGGTACAAGCTCTCCCTCCTCTGTGAGGGCAGATCTGCACGTTCCCCTCCCCCATAGCTAGCAATCCAAAACAGTCCAGTGGCACTTTTAAGACCAAGTTTTTTTCAGGTACAAACTCTCCCTCCTCTGCAAGGACAGATCTGCACATCCCCCCCCACCCCCAATAGCTAGCAATCCAAAACAGTCCAGTGGGTGGGTGTTGCCTTCTGACACACTTCTGGTGATCTCAGGGGGTGTGGCATATACAAATAAGTTACGCTAATGAGTTATGCTAATGAGCTCCTGCACCTCTTTTTCTACGAAATGACCCCTGGGTAAATGGGTGTAAGAGCGTCCATTTCTACAGGATACCACTGGTGGGACAATCACATGCTTATGATAGAAGAGCTTTAGAGGAAAATAAGTGTGGGTGTGCAAGACTGGTGAGGGGGATCCCGGTGAGGGGGATCCCATCTCTCCCCCCCACCTTCCGCACTGGGCCTGGTATAGCTCCTGGGCTCCACCATGCTGAAGGTAGAAAGGAAACAGTGTTCTCTGCAGCTCCATTGCTAAAAGGTTTGGGGGAGGGGGCCTCAGGGGGGGCACAGCTCATTAAATCAAAGTTGATTACATTAATTCCATTTGGGGGCCAGCCCAGGAGGGAGCCCCCCGGAAGAAACGCTAGGTGGCCGGGCCCCGCGTTAGCTACGGTTCTCTGTATTTGCACAGAGAACGCTATTTTACTTTGGGGGGAATTTAAACCCCCACTGGGTTGTTTTTTTTTAAAGATTTCAGATTTTCCTGCAAACTTGGGGCATCACCCAGGTTTGCAGAAAAAATTGTTTAATTCGAGTGTGGCCCCAATCTGTGAATTTAGATATCCACAGATTGAGGCCACACTTGAGAAATAGTGTATAGATAAGACTGTCGTATGTAGTACCGTGATAAGCAAATCAGATTTATTTGGATGGAGGCCTCAGAAGCAGATTAGGTGAGATATCTGGGTGTGTGTCACTTGGCTGATAATCCCTAAAAGAAGTGAGACAAAACCTGAACCCCGGTTTGCTTTTCAAATTATTACTCACTATAATAGGATTAAGACATGTTAGGAACTTTGATGATTTTAGTACTTATTTTTACATACATATATATATCTATTGCATTAGCAAAAAAGCCATAGCATCAGAACACGATAAAAATATGTGACCAACACTAAATCCAAGCAAGTAATAACAAATCATTTTTTGCAAAGATTAAAAAAGATCGAAATCATGAAAAAAAGAAACAACCCACACTTAAAATTGTCAACTTAGTAAATACACAATCGTCAGTTGTGAGCAGTAAGCTAATTAAACTCAAGGAGATTGGTTTTCCTAATCACCGCGGCTAAGAAGGAAGCCACTATAACCGCGGTTTGTCTGTCAGAGGAATAATCAGACAATAACACTGAAACGACCCAAGGAAGAAAGGGAAGCTTTTCTTTTCTCATAATGGGAATGATATCTCTCTCACTTTCCTTATTCCACTTGGCCAAAAAAGCATTATATGATCCATAGTTTCTATCATCTCTTGTCCACAATCGCAACGTCGTTCTGAAAATGGAAGTCCCGTAAAATGACCAGAGAGCACCTTAGAAGGAAAGGAATTAAGTCTCGCCAAGGTGAAGGCTCTGCATTGTCTTGGGATCTTTAAAATATAACAATATGACGGGAGTACTTATTTTTATGGTAATTATAGGCTTTTTTTTCATGCCTATGCTTCTTAAAGTCTTGCATGATAAAGAGAATCATTCCTTTTTTCCCAATAAGAAAATAAGAAGTATCTACGGGTTTTTGGTCTGGGTTGCTGGTTATAGTTCAAAGAACCGAACTCACACCTTACTTATTTATATTACCAGATTTAAAGTCTGATAAACAGCCCTTAACAGGTAAATCCTGGAGAACTCTGCCGCCAAATGGTTTAAATAGGCAAAGCTCCTTTAAATTTATTTAGTCCAGATTTTGTAATTGGATGTGTGTTTTCCTATTGGACACCTGTGACCCCTCTTGCTTTGTACTGTTCTATTTGGGGATTAATAAGACATATATGTACACATAATGGATAAATAAATATTTATGTAACAATGTAATAATGAATATAATTACAGAGGTTCAGCTTGCTATAAGGTTATGTTACTTTAAGAATGTGAAGCTCATCATGCAGCTGCATGGAATTAACTAGTAGAATTTTTATAAAATCTGGATTAATGTAGAGAGCATTTGCCAGCCACCAAATGAAGGCTTTTAGCCGGGTGAAATAAGGACTGGTTGCTACTACTGTAATTAATAGTGCTTAGGAGAGCATAGCCAACAAAATCCAGGAGGCTGTTTTTGAATTTATTGGCTTGCTCCACATATAGAAACTTGTTGAATCTAGAAGTAAGTATACTAAGTATTAAATCATTACAAAATGAATAACTTTTCCATGCAACTGCATATGAATTTCCATTTACTTGGTTTATTCCAGGATATTATGAAGGCTATTACAATATTGAGCTGGATTAAGAAGCTGACCTCTCCTTACAATATAGCCTTACATCTGAGGAAGACTGTAAAAGTTGAAATAAGTTCATACCGGGTACTTATCATGTTGGACTATATTGGACTTGTTATTAACAATATTGTACAAATAAGGATGTTGACAAAATCTTTTGCATTTTATAAAGTCTAACAAAGTATATAAATTTTCTTAATAATGTTCTCATCACAGGATTTTTGTGTGAATATTACTATGTCTGTAGGATGGATCTGTATTATGTTTAGTTCCCCTGGCCCAAGCAGTGCTCTTGGAAGGCTGTACATGGGTGCTTAAAAACATATGTATGTTGTCTGCTCTTTATATGTTTGTCCAAAAACAGGGGGGAAACTAGCGTCACAGAGGACCCAGATAGACAACCTATGATTCGCTCTTTACACTATGAACCTTGTGGTCTGTTGAAATGGTTGAAATCAGGTTCCACCTACACAGCTGGCAAACTGAAGAAGTTGAAGGAAATGCGTCTTTTAAGTATCTAGAACGGGCGTCTTTGCAAAGGCTGTTTGGAAAATGTTATGACTATGTGGACTCCTCCTGTCAAGTTCCACTGATTACATGGACTTTACGTCTTATCTTCTAAGGAGAAAACATTGCATCTTATGCCTTATTAGAGTTATAGTAAAGGTAAAGGTCTCCCTTGCTCGAAAGCCAGTTGAATCCGACTCTAGGGTTGCGGTGCTCATCTCCGTTTCAAAGCCGAAGAGCCAGCGCTGTTCGAAGACATTTCCGTGGTCATGTGGCCGGCATGACTAAACACCAAGGCGCGCAGAACGCTGTTACCTTCCCACCGAAGTGGTACCTACAGTATTTATCTACTTGCATTTTCTTGCTTTCGAACTGCTAGGTTGGCAGGAGCTGGAACTAGAGACGGAAGCTCACTCCGTCATGCGGCACCCCTGGGTCTCGAAATGCTGAACTAGTACCGACCTTCCACAGCCTGCAGTTTAGCGCCTTAACCACTTGAGCCACCGCAGCTCAAGTTATAGTATGCACTAAATTTTGTTGTTGTGACATCACCAACTTTATATTTGTTAAATACACTTTATATGTTTGTGGCAGGAAATGATGGTGCTGCACCAGAGTAATGTAGATGTTCCTGAAGACTGACCACAGATGGTCTGGAACACGGAATTGCTCTCACTAAACGCTTCATGGGTTCTTTGACAGTGTCAGGTGTTGACTGCTGGATTCATGATCAATTGGAACCAATCACTTAACCTATGAATAAAAAGTGCTGTTGAGAGCATCGTGGGAAAGAATAACATCTTCCTTCTATATCGCACGGGGTGTCGGTGAGCTCTTTTAATGGCTGCTGTTAAGGCATCTAATGCCAAGGGTTTTTTTAAGTCTGTGTGCTGTTAAGCATATGCAGCCGCGTCTGGAAGCTTCGTGGAAGGGGAGGCGCAGTCATGTTTTAATGATATACATCCGTGGAAGCGAAACCAGCCAAATAGGCCCCAAGACTTGGACCCTACTTTGGCAGCGACAACAAGGTCTTCAGTTTCCCCCCTCAACCCAGCCCTCCACCTCCAGGCTGACAGAGCTCAGAGCAAAGGAAACATTGGCACTCGCTGTGGGAGAAGGGGAGGGATAGGAACAGGATGCCACCATCTGTCTACCCCCAGTTTCCAATATTGGCCGAGTCTGGATGTTTCCTACGACAGAAGTTGCTATCAAATATTTACAACAAGCGATGGCTGATGGATGACTCGCAAAGAGGGACACATTCTCCTATGCCCTGCTCATTCGTGAAAGCATTGAAAAACCCACGGGCAGCTGCATAGGACTTCCAGGGTGTCTACCTGTGATCTTCCCCCCGACATTATCTTAAAAAAAATTCTCTGTATGTGTGTGTACACACATACACACAAAGTTGTATAAAAGGGCAAGTGTCCAGTAGAACCTTAAAGACTAGCAAAATATGTGCCAGGGCAGGAGCTTTCATGAGTCACGGCTCACTTCTTCAGATGCAGCTAGAATGGGAGTCCATATGTCCTATTTATTGGGAAGCGGAGTGATTTCAGATGCCGAATGACATCAGCAGGCAAATGACAATAGCAGGTGAATGACAATAAGCAGGTGTGATTGGATTTAGGTGAGATATGCAGAGGGGTAGTAGGAGTGGAGAAATCATCATTGATAATAATGAGACAGGAAACCTAGGTCTCGGTTCAGTCCAGGTGGATGCATTGTCTTGAGCTTCATTATCAATTGCAATTCAACAGTCATGCCAGTTATTGTCATTCACCAGCTATTGTCATTTGCCTGCTAATGTCATTCGGCATCTGAAATCACTTTCCAGAAAATAGGGCAGATGAACTCCCATTCTAGTTGTATCTGAAGAATTGAGTGGTAACTCGTGAAAGCTCCTCCCCTGCCACATATTTTGTTAGTCTTTAAGGTGCTCCTGGACTCTTGCTCTTTTCTACCTGACGAACATGGCTACCTGTCGTGATCTGACTCCATATGAAGTTGTGTTATAAAGAATCAGACCCTGAAGATCAGTATTGTCATCTCAGACTGGCAGCGGCTGTCCAGGATCTCAGGCAGAGGTCTTTCGCATCACCTACTACTTGAACGTTTTTGAACTGGAGATTCCAGTGATTGAACCTGAGACCTTCAGCATGCAAAGCATGTGTATGTTCTTTGCCATAATCCATATACTAAGCTGAGGTTATCAATGCTTCCACCACGCTATGAGAAGACAGGAGTCACTGGAAAAGACAATAAAGCTAGGAAAAGTTGAAGGCAGCAAGAAAAGACGGAGAGCCAACAGGAGATGGATGGACTCGATCAAGGAAGCCAGAAGACCTGAGCAAGGCTGTGAATGATAGGGCGTTTTGGAGGTAGTTAATTCACAAGGTTGCCACAAGTTGGAAGCGGCTTGGAGGCATACACTGTTCATGGGGTCTACTTGGGGGTTGACATTTTGCACGCTGTGGCCGTCAGCATCAAAAATTAGCAACGGTGGTGTAATATATCTAGTCAGACCGCGTGGCCGGCTGGGGCTCCACGTGGTCAAGCACAAATGTCGAGCTTCGCTCTTAGAAACAATAGACCATGCGGATCCTAGCCCGCACCAATCAGGGGGCTAGGTCCTGGCCGTGAGTCTATGGAACTCTCGGCCCCTGTAAATAACCTATTGGGACGTGTGTGTGTGTGTTAGGGGTGACGGTTTCACTGGGAATATAAGCCGGGCTGCAAGCCGGCAAAAGCTGTCTTGTTCCTGACCGAATAAAGTATGCTTTGCTGAAATCACTCTCCCCTCTCCGTCTGCTTACTTTTCAGGTGGAGTATCGCCTTCAGCTGTTTTGGCTTCACTGCAAATCCCCCGTTCAAGGATCACATTTCGTAGCTTGTACCTGCCTCTCTCTGGGTGATCAAACAGTCCCAGAGGAAGAGAACATGTGTGCCCTGCTTCCCCCCCCCCGGTCAGTTATAAGCATAATTCACCACCGGTCCCGTGACTCCTTAGAGACTAACAGCATTTATTCCAACATCAGCAGCATTTGTGAGTGAAAGCTCACTTCATCAGATGTACTGGACATCCATAGCAGAGAGACGTACACTGAAAGCCACGAGCACCAGATAGCCCAGGCTAGCCCAGTCTCATTGGATCCTAAAAGATAAGGAAGGCCAGCCCTGGTTAGGACTTGGATGGGAGACTACCAAGGAAGTCTAGGGTTGCCATGCAGAGCCTAAAAGATAAGGAAGGCCAGCCCTGGTTAGGACTTGGATGGGAGACCAGACCACCAAGGGAATCTAGAGTTGCCATGCAGAGGCAGGCAATGGCAATCTGCCTCTGCACGTCTGCCCTGACCTGGGTGACCCAGACTAGCTCAATCTCACCAGGTCATGGAAGCTAAGCAGAATCGGCCCTGGTCAGGACTTGGGATGGGAGACTACCAAGGAAGTCTAGGGTTGCCATGCAGAGGCAGGCAATGGCAATCTGCCTCTGCACGTCTGCCCTGACCTGGGTGACCCAGACTAGCTCAATCTCACCAGGTCATGGAAGCTAAGCAGAATCGGCCCTGGTCAGGACTTGGGATGGGAGACTACCAAGGAAGTCTAGGGTTGCCATGCAGAGGCAGGCAATGGCAATCTGCCTCTGCACGTCTGCCCTGACCTGGGTGACCCAGACTAGCTCAATCTCACCAGGTCATGGAAGCTAAGCAGAATCGGCCCTGGTCAGGACTTGGGATGGGAGACTACCAAGGAAGTCTAGGGTTGCCGTGCAGAGGCAGGCCATGGCCAACCACCTCTGTTCACCTCTTGCTTTGAAAACCCATCAGGGTTCCCATAGAGAGTAACTCGATGGAACTTCCCATGGAAGCCCTATGGAAGTAACCTCCCCCAGCACGTAGGCTGACCCGGACATTTTGCTTGGTGCCCAGGGTCTGATCTTTGCTAAGCAAAGCACTGGCAAGGGCTGCTGGAGCCAGTGATGTCAGAGAAGGTGACAGTCATGGCTTAAGCCCATCATTGCCCCCCGGCCCTGCCAAGCCCCCAGCCAAATCCAGCCCAGCAGTGCTGTGACTTGGCTCACTCTGACACGTCTGGCCAAATACTACCCTCTTCCCTGCACCATTTTGTTTGCCAGAACAACAACATCATCACCGGAAGAAGAACAAGATTTCTTTATTGTTCCAAATATTGTATGAATGCTTTTCACTACCAGTAATGTACTAGGAAGAAAGAGAAAGGTGGTTTGTTTACAACTGGGCCTTTTGGTGTAATGATAATTAGTTATATTTACAAGATTGAAAAATGGTTAGTATGGAATGGGGGTTAGACTGTTGTGGAACGAGGAAGGCCAATAAAGCATAGTTTTCATGGGGAAAGTAAGGATCTTTCATTACTGGTCTGGTGAGTGGAACAAACAGGAAATAGGATCGTAAAAGAGTTAAATGAATAGAATTTTTTGTTGTTGTTCAGTCGCACAGTCGGGTCCGACTCTTCGCAACCCCACGGACCAGATCACACCTGGAGAAGGAAATGGCAACCCACTCCAGTATGTTTGCCAAGAAAACCCCATGGACAGTATCAAAATGAATAGAATAGCTCCATGGAAATAGTTTAGTTAGCGTGGGAAAAGATTTAGGTGTGAGAAGGTGGATGTAATGAATTATGAGATGTTATAAACCTTGTTAATGGAGTATGATGAACTTGATATACGTGGTAATTCGGATTATTATAATTAATGAGATGTGGATGAAATGTATAATTAACTAATGTATTTAAGGGAAATACTGTGATGTGTGTAATTATATATATTCTATTCCCCCTCCCCCCCTTATATCTGAAAATCCAATAAATAGATTATAACGAAAGATTTCTTTATTGTTCCAATTGATTAGTGAAAGTTATAAGTAATGGTTGGTCTATTTGAAACAACAGGTTTGGGATATTTGTAATGTTCTAACTGAAGGTTGAGAAAAAATTATAGGGCAGTTTGATTTTTAGAGTGGGCTTTGCAGAGAAAAAAAATAATAGTAATGGGCTGATTACCTAAAGAAAATGTAATGATTTATTGTTGTGAGAGAAAAGATGGATTTACACAGAGTAAGGTGAAAGCGTATTGGCACTGTAAAACTAAGAAAAATATAAAATACCATGCTTAAGTTTGCAAGTATATGGGATTTTGAAAGCTAATATTGCTAAAAAGGTGAAGGAATATCTTAAAGGGACCAAGGAATATCTTAAAGGGAAATATTTGCCCAAATTAGAACTGTTAAACTGTTGAAACACCTGCTTCTTTCCCTTCCTATTTTTATGATTATAAAACTGATTAATAATACTGTAGTATAGATAAAACGAAATACAGCAGATAGGATATAGAAAAATGAACTATATAGTGGGAATAAAATTTTGATTCATGATATTTGTTGTGGAATATAAAGTTAAACAAGGGGGGAAAGGGAACTATGTATCTAAAGATGTTGTGAGCGAGACAATGTCTAGATATGTTAACAATGTATTGCTCTTTTTGTTTTGTTTTGTGTTAATCCTAAAAAAACAACTAATAAACTTTGCCCATTTGGGCAAGTACAAAAAAAAAAGATTTCTGTCTCTAAGGTGCTACTGAACTTGACTCTGGTTCTTCTCCCTCAGATCAAAATAGCTGCCCTCTTGAAACTATCATCACTGGTAGGTGGTGTCCCCCCCCCCCGTTCCTGGGACAAAAAAGCTAACCTGGTTACAAACCAACAAATGAATGGTAACAGCCCCTTGACTGTATTTTCATGTAATGCTTCTGATAAAAATAAATTTCGTTCCAGTTTCGGCACCGAAATGCCTTGCACTATTTTCACCAACATCTCCAAAATCTCACATTTCCACATCCCTGTTACTCCACAAATGGGACTTGGAAAGCCATACCTGAAATGTGTTAAATGTCTCTGGATGTCGAGGTCTAATATCGGAGTGGGCCTTGAAGATCCCAAAGGTGATCTGTCTTGGCTTAGCAAGTCCTGGAATTCTTTACAGATTTGCCTAGAATCAGAAAGGACACAGAAGGTTTTCAGGAATGCATGTTAAACTTCTCAAGAAAATGGTCTTCAACCCATGTGTTGTATCAGCACAGCAGTGGCACCACAAATATTTGTGGTTACCAATAAGGTTGATAATTCTGGGTTGGGAGGGAGTGGCGTCTGGGGAGGGTGAAGTTTGGGAATATCAGCAAGGTATAATGCCATAGAGTTCCCCTTCCAAAGCAGGCATTTCCCCCCCTTATCTGGAGATCAATTGTAATTCCAGAAGATCCCCAGACCACACCTGAAGGCTGGTAACTGAGGATGGGCATGAACTGGCAGATGAGTGAAAGTTCGTCATAAAGTTTGGCTGGTTCATGTTTCGTGAAGCAATGTTCGCAAGTTGAAGAACTGTAACGAACTTTCAGTTCATGGCAGTTTGTGGTGGTTCATGAACACCAGAAAGCAGAGGTGTTGGCAGTGAGCAAAAAAACAGCAGGTGACATGGCTGGCAGCTGTTTAATTTAAACGCCCCCCTGCTTCCTGCTCCCATGAAAAGCCGCAGGGAGCAAAAAGCAGGGTTTTGAATCTTAAATGGCTCACAAACCAGTTTGGTTTGCAAACCGACATATCGATTCATGGTTCAGGTACGAACCACAAACCAAACCACAAAAAATGTGGTTTGTGCCCATCCCTATTCATAACCCTAGTCACCATTCATTGATGCAACTTTGGTGTTTTTAGTGCTGGGCACTCTGGTCTCCTGACGCTAATCTAGGGAATAGAACTATTCAGCATTTTACTGTTGTTGAGTTTATGAACTACTTCTCCTCCACCACCAGAATGCTGCTGAACTTCCTCCACCTACATTACATATAAAATTAATAAAACTACAGTCTGGAAAAAAAAACCTCACAACCGGAAACAACACACCAATGGCTCATGCCTTCCTATGCATCCACCAAATCTTCCATACACAAAGATTCGTGAGATTGAAGAAGTTGCCCTTGAGTCTGTAAGCAGCTGTAAATGAAATTTTGTGAGATGTGGCAAGAAATGGATGCATAGGAAAACATGCTGTTCCGTCTTTGATAAAGCAGAGATGGAAATGAACTCGGAAGCTGTCCGGATTCGTTAGCCGGAATAGGAGTGTCCCTGAAATTGCACATCTTCTTCCTGCAAAGTCTACCATTTGCTATTTATCACATCTCTATGTTTGAAGTTGGAACATTTGGAAAAGTCTCTATTGGAAGCTTACATATCTGGAATGGACGAATTGGCGGCCCAGAACACTTTAAATATCGGTGGACCTTATTTTTCAGTGTACCTTTAATAGACTGTGATTGAACTGAGTGTTGCACCTTACTAAGAGTCTTTCTGTTGAACCTATGGCTGATTTCACTGTGGTAGAAGCTGATGTTAATATAGTTGTTGTTTACACTGCTTAGTTATTGTTTCACGGTTGCTTCTTATTCTTGTTTCTACTTCTTTCTGTGATACTCTCCATTGTTATACTCTGCCTGGAGGATGGCAACCCTACCTAGGACATGCATTAAGTCTTTTTTATTATTATTTTCTAAACTACAAACCTACAGGGTCAGGGGGAGGGAACAACCTAATATAAACAAGGATCCATGGTACAGAACTGTAAGATTGTTGATACATCTCTATTATCTTAAAAGTAAAATATGAGAATTAATAATATGAAAGTGTCAAGCAAACATTCACAAACTCTTTGGCTATCGTGTAAATATCATTGGATTAAAGTTATATGTTAAGAATAAGTATCAGGCTTATTAAAATTAAACTATTTTGCATTTTTCACTCCTCCTGTCAAAGTCCAAATTAATTTTTAAATGCTTTAGGGGTAGCAACCCCTAATTCGACTTCAGGATTAAAGGGTTCAGACAGACTAATAGAGATGGTATCAGAGTCTATCCCATCCTTCTCTTCTTCTTCTTCTGCGTCTTTATTCTCCTCTACTTTCTCAGGACCCTCTTCTGCTTTCTGTTGTTGCTTCAGGAACATTCACTTTATCTGTTTTCTCGCTGAAATTTTGAGATCCTTTTGCAACATATCCAGTCTGTTGCCAAGGTTGGTAATCTGGTCCAGTAGAGGGCGTAAAGCTGCAGCAATCATTTTGGGAAAGTCAATGGTTGCTTCTGGTCTGGTAGCCAGTGATGATGTGCTGGCCATTCCTGTTGTAAGTTTCACTTTCAGCGCCATTTTTTTCTGTTCACTGCATCATTGTTTATACAAGAGGAAAGTCCAAATGTTCTCAGTAAGTCAGATGATTTATCGCTTTCTTGCTGGTCTGCTGCACACTTCATCTTAATCCGCTTCCTTCATGCTGCCCTTTCAGCATCCCGCTTTAAATTCAGTCTTTTCGGGATCGGGCATTTCCCTCCCCCTTCCGCTTATTTGGGGCTTTGGGATGGCTTTACTGCTAGTGTTTTATTGGTTGTTTGCTGGGTCATGGCTTCACTCACATTTGTACTTGCGTTCGTTGCACGTGTAGAGAAGATAATTCCTTGGGATCTTTGTACGCTCTGTCTGGTGTGCATCTCTAGATGCCATGATGGCTCTGTGCCGCGGGGGGCTTTTGTGGCAAAAAGGTGTCTCAATCCTTTGGCTTCTGCCTTGGGAGAGGCACGTCTCGTGCCCCAGGCTATGACCCCCCTGCAGGGGATCTGGGGGGTCCAAGATCAACTCGGACACACACCCCCATCGGCACATTTGCAGGGCGCTCACATCAGAGCTGTGATGGAGCGCACCTGCCTGCGAGTCACCAAAACCGGAAGTCACATTAAGTCAAATTATACAACAAGACCCTTGGTCTATTGAGGCTGGTATTATCTGCTAAGGTGGGCAGTGGTTCTCCAGGGACAGCCAGTTTGGTGTAGGGGTTAAGAGTGCAGATTCTAATTTGGGAGAACTGGGTTTGATTCCCCACTCCTCTGCATGCAGCTGCTACTGTGACCTTGGGTCAGTCACAAGTCCTTTCAGAGTTGTTCTTTCATGAGCAGTTCTCTCAGAGCTCTCTCAGCCCCACCTACCTCACAGGAGGTCTGTTGTGGGGATGGGAAGGGAAAGGAGATTGTAAGCCACTCTGAGACCCATTTGGGTAGTGAAGGGTGGGGTATAAATCAAATCTCTTTTCTTCTTCTTCTTCTTCCTTTTCCTCCTCCTCTTCCTATTCCTCTTCCTCTTCTTCTTCTACAATTGATCTCCAGACCACCAAGAGCAGTTTCCCTGGAGGAAATGGCTGCTTCGGAGGGTGGACTCTTTGGTGTTATACCCTGCTGAGGTCCCTCCCCTCCCCAAACCATGGGGTCGTGTCACGCTTGGTAGGAAGAGGTGGCTCTCGATGTCACTCGATGTGTGAGTCGACATGGAAATGGATCGGCAGTTCGTCTTAGGTAAATGTTTTAAGATGCCGTGTGCTCTTTAGAACTCTTGGAGAGTAATTGTTCTTCACAGCTCCTTGGGGAAGGTAAAGGGGGCAGAGAGGCCTATTTGCCTCTGGTATGTTTGTGCATCGCAGAACTTCTGATTGCAGCTGCGGCGCGCAGCCTCGACAAAGGGGTGGTGTCTTCCCTCCCATCGCAGGCTGGTATAGCCAAAGGGGATCCTTTGAAGAGGGTTAGACATCAAGGAGAGAAGGAAACCCCCCTTTTCAAGGAATCAGAAAGCTCGACTTTCATGGACGACTTTGATATGGTAGAAGACGACTTGCAGTCGCCGAATCTCATCTCCTGTTGCTTCGCATCATAGCCGGTGAGGGTGGCAAAAAGGCATTAGGCATGGAACCAGAAACCCTGAAGCCTCTTGGCCCTTTTGCGGATAAATAAATTCCTAGGGTCACTTCACGATGTGCGCTAGGGCATGATGTGGTCCCCCCGGCCACTGGTGGGTGATGGGGGGTAGGGTTGGTAAATCCAGGTTGGGACGTTCCTGGAGCTTTGGGCATGAAACCTAGGGAAGGCTGGGACCTCAGTGGGGTATGATGCCACAGAGCCCGCCCTCCAAAGCATCCATTTTCTCCAGGGAAACTGATCACTGTAGTTTGGAGATGGGCTGTGTTTCTGGAGGATCCCCAGGCCCCACCTGGAGGCTGGCGTCCCAAATTCACAGCATGACCTGTAAACAGACCAGGGGGGCATATTTTGAATGAGGCCAACTGTATGGCTCGAAGGCTTAAATCCCCTTTTCCCGCACGCCCCCCTTCTGAATCACGGCACGCGTGCCAATTTCTGTCTCTGTCCCTGGTACATTTTTATTCTGACTTTCCACCCAAGAAGCTCAGGAAGGTATACATGGAGCTTCTCCCTTTATCAACGTTATTCGCACAACGCCCCTGGGAGGTAGGTCGGAGAGAGGAGATGACTGGCTCGAGGTCACCTGGCAAGTTTTCATGGTACAGAGGGGCTTTGAACCAAGATCTCTCAGAGACTCGTCCACCATACTTCTGACCATCTCACCACACCAGTTTTGCCTTTTATAGATAGACAGGGGTCCACAGGGTGGATCCAACCCCTGTCTTCCCGCTCCACTGAGGAAAGTTGGAAGCCTTCCTCCATGAGGCACTGGGAAAGCCCCTTGATCAAAGCAATGGATATTTATTATCCCTGATCATACATGAAGTAGCCTTATACATGAAGCAGCCTTTCCCCACATATACCCCCAAGAGCACTTTGGTCTGGGGCACAACATCGCCTGGTGGTTCCAGGCCCCCGGGAGGCAAGGCTCGCCATGACTAGGGCCAGGTCCTTTTTGGTGGTGGCCCCTACCTGGTTGAACGAGCTCCCGGAGGAGATCAGGGCCCTGCGGGACTTTATGCAGTTCCGCAGGGCCTGTAAGATGGAGCTCTTCTGCCAGGCTTTCACATAGGGGCCACCACTACCACCGCCACCAATGATGTGGACAACATTGGGGTTAAGGGTGGCCTGGGAAGATCTGCCACAATTTTTGCGTGACTGATACCACCAGACTTACTTTCTTGGGATCGGCTATAAGACCACATCATCTCCAGAGAACTGTCTGTTTACCATCATGGCATACATCCGGGGACCATCTTGTTTTAATTGAGTATTATTGTTGTTGTGATTAATTGTTATTAATGTTTTTTTAATGCTTTTACCTTGTTTTATATGGGCTTTGTCCCTTGTAAGCCGTCCTGAGCTCGCTTTGCAAGGAGGGCGGGGTAAAAAAATCCCAATAAATAACTAAATAAATAATACTGAATCAGACCCTTGGTCAATCAAGATCAGGATCGTCTTTTCAAAATGTCCAGGTTCTCAGGCTGAGGTCTTTCACATCACCAGCTACCGGATCCTTTTAACTGGAGACTCTGAGAATTGAACTCGGGACTTTCTGCGTGCAAAGCAGAGGCTCTTCCGCCCTGACTTGGATAGCCCAAGCTAGTCCTGTCTCATCAGATCTCGGGATCTAAGCAGGGTTGGCCTTGGCTAATACTTGGAAGGGTGACCTCCAGCCCTGTAGCCACGAATTTTGGGTTGGTGGGGCATGAGGAAATTTTGTGGGGCAGCAGGGGAGGGGAAGAGGGAGGGGGAGTGGAGAGGGAGAGGAGTGGCCGCACGCCTTCCCTGAACTCCAAGTGGTGATTTAGAGAAGGTGTGCCGCAGGCAGCCACCCATCTCCTTCACCTCCTGTGAGATTTAAATGGCCAGCCGATCAGCTGGAGGGCCCTTGGAGGAGGGGAGGGTGGGGGTATGGCCACAAGATTTAAAGGACCCTCCAGCTGATCGGCAGGCCACATGCTCCCGCTGCTCAGCTGGAGGGCCCTTTTAATGACACAGGAGGGGAGGTAAGGGGAGGGGGAGAGGGGCAGTGGCTGTTGTGGGGTGTGCCTCACATTTGAGGGGGCAGAGCTCCGAAATGTTCCACTGTAACTACAGGCCTGGTGACCTCCAAGAAATAACGCAGCGGCAGGCAATGGCGAACCACCTCTGAAACGTCTCTTGCCCTCAACACAAGTCTAACTCACCACCTAGTGGTGCTCAACGCAGAAAAGGCTAGCACCTCTGGCTGCCAGACAATCTTAGGATCTCCTGTCTATACTATGCACACTGCCATATGATAATTAATTAATGAGAGGCTTTCCCACTGAGCCACAGCCCCTGCCCACTTCATGGAGCAAACTTTGAAGGCTTCTCCAACTTAAGTGGTTCTCCTGTTGAGGAAGAGCCATGTAATTTGGAGGAAGATTTCTTGGATCTACCTCAGGATCTTCATCACATCTGTTTTTTTCCCCTCCACGGGATTAAATGGAATGGCATCTGGTATCTCACCATGAGGCCCATGATGGAAGGGCACCAATGTGCTTCTCTGCTTACGTGTAAAGGGTCCCGGGTTCTGATCCTGAAATCTTCAGCTAAAAAAGGATCTCAGATAGCACAGCTAGGAACTGTCTTCCTCTACCTGAGGAAGCCACCAGTCAGAGGAGATAATATTAAATAAGTACACATGAGATACCATGCTGGATCAGGCCAATGGCCTATCCAGTCCAACACTCTATGTCACACAGTGGCCAAAAACCAGGTGCCATCAGGAGGTCAACCAGCTAGATGGACCAGTGGTCTGACTAGGCAACCTTATCATGTTCATGTTTAATTATTTAGGCATTTCTTTATTTCATTTATACCCCAGCTTTCTCCCCAGTGGAGACCCAAAGCACCTGACATTATACTTCACCTTGCCTCCATTTTATCCTCACAACAGCCCCCGTGTGGTAGGTTAGCCTGGGAGGGTGTGACTGGCCCAAGGCCACCCAGTGAGCTTTCATGGCACAAGTGGGGATTCAAACTGGGGTCTTCCAGATATTAGTCCATCGCTCTTAACTGCTACACTGCACTGGGTCCTCACATTGTGCATCATCAGGAAGAAAAAGGTTCACGTCACACCTTTGCACATCTATGGAATTCTGGGAATCTTTTTGCAGGGGTAACTCCGTGCCTGGAAAGTATGCTGTCTGATAGTGTGTGTGTAGAGTGCTATCAAGTCAGAGCTAGTCAATGACAACCACATAGGATTTACAAGGAAAGAGACTAACAGAGGTGGCTTCCCGTTGCCTGCCTCTGCATAGTGACCCTGCACTTCCTTGGTGGTCTCCCATCCAAGTACTAACCAGCGCCAACCCTGCTTACCTTCTAAGATCTGACAAGATCGGGCTAACTTGGGCCATTCAGGGCGGAGGAGGAGGAGACTGGATTTATACTCTACCCTTCACTACCCGAAGGAGTCTCAGAGTGGCTTACAGTCTCCTTCCCCTCCCCACAACAGACACCCTGTGAAGTAGGTGGGGCTGAGAGAGCTCTCTTGAGAACTGCCCTTGAGAGAACAGCTCTGAAAGAACTTATGACTGACTCAAGGTCACACCAGCAGCTGCATGTGGAGGAGTGGGGAATCAAACCCAGTTCTCTGAGATTAGAGTCTGCCCTCCTGACCACTACACCAAACTGGCTCTCCTTTTGCACTGTCCACCTAGTTCTTCAAAAAGTACAGACCTTTATAGCCCACAAAACACAAAGCTCCATCTCTTGCATGATAAAGAAACAGCTGGATAGACAGATGTAGCCAAGTGATTCTAATTCTGCCCAGCAGAGGGCAATAATAATATAATAGTAGCACAATTTTTGTTTTTGTTTTTTTTAAAAAACCTTCCCTGACTCATTCCCAGGTCAACTCGCCACCCTTCAGCAGCCAACTGGTGCAAACAAACTCTGCTCACCGGAGTGGCATAACTTTGAAACTGCCACTCCTCTTCCACGGCGAGCAAAGAGCATGCATCCCAAGACTGGATGCCTGGGGGTGGGGGGTGGGAATGGCAACTTGCAAAGAGTCCTGGGCGGAAGAAGACCTTGTGCGGTTTCACAGCTGCCGTGTCACACTGCTCACATAAGTAGACCACTGGCCTGACCAGTTTTCGGTGTAGCAGGCTTCAGAACCTGGCCCGGAATGCGTTCGACATAGCCAAGCCCGAAATCTTGGCGTTCAGCGGGGAATGGCCCAATGTCAGTTTTTCAAAGGGGAATTGAGATCAAGTGGGGTCATACTTACTTTGTTGCTAAGATCATCTTCTTCCGGGCGGTCTGTTCCTTCTGTTCCATGTGCTGTCTGGCGAGGTGTTCCCCCACGGCCTTGGCTGGGAATTCTGTTTCGCAGGTGTAGCCGAAATCCCTGGCCAAATGGAGCGCTTCCCCTTGGGCGAGAAACAAAGAAACCCAATGAGGTCATCTTACATACCAACCTGTCGTACTGGGTAAGTTATGTGCAATGTACAGACAGCCGTATGTCAGTTGCCCTACCTGGGTAGTCCAGGCCAGCCCGATCTCATCAGACCTTGGAAGCTAAGCAGGGTCAGCCCTGGCTAGCATTTGGATGGGCAACCTCCAAGGCGTACCAGGGCTGTGACAGAGAGACAAGTAATGGCAAACCAACTCTGGAACATCTCTTGCCTTATAAGCAAAGTCTAGGTCGCCACCTAGTCGTGCCTCATGCTATAAGAGCTAGAACTTCTGGCTGCCAGACAATCTTAGGATCTCCTGGCCATACAATGCCATACAATGATGATGAATTAGCTGCATATCAGTGGTTAATTACCAACAATCCCCAAATGGTGAAGGGGGCCTCTCTAGGCAGTACAAGCCTGCCCCCAAACTGGACCCAAGGAAGGCCATTTCAGGCTGAGAATCCATAGTTGCTCTCCCATCCTACGGTTTGGATACCATGGTAATTTTTCATGAATGGAAAAATCGATGGGTGTTTTTGGCAATTCCTCTCTCTCACCAACGCGCTCCAGTACAGCCCTCATGCTGGTCTTTGGTGGGTTCCTGTTCCTCAGGAGACAACATGGGAAGTGTTTCCACCTTTGCCTAATGCTTGGTCTCTTCTAGTATCCAGATAAGACCATTTGCGATAGGATTTTGATTGGAACAGAACTATTGACTGGGGATGAGTCGGGGTCGTGGAGGATGGCCCTGTTTCCTGGAGGTCAGTTTGATCCCAAGAGCTCTCTGGCCACCACTGGGGGGTGGGCAACTCTATGCGGGGGTGTGGGGGAGGGGAATGGGAATGGGAAATTTGTTAGAAAGTGGTGTTTTTCAGGATCCCAAATAGAATGGGGACCGAAAGAAAGGTTAATTCACCATCTCTTTTCAATCTTCCATTGGTTCATAATGCACGTGTGATCAGGGATAAGAACAGAAAAAGAGCCCTGCTGGAGCAGACCAGTGAGGGTCCCTCTAGTCCAGCATCCTGTCGCACACGGTGGCCTCAACCAGGTCCATCCAGTCCAGCATCCTATCTCACACAGTGGCCAACCAGTTCCTCTGGAGGGCCAACAACAGGGCAGAGTGGCCGAGGCCTTCATAAGAACATAAGAAGAGCCCTGCTGGATCAGACCAGTGGTCCATCTAGTCCAGCATCCTATCTCACACAGTGGCCAACCAGTTCCTCTGGAGGGCCAACAACAGGGCAGAGTGGCCGAGGCCTTCATAAGAACATAAGAAGAGCCCTTTGGTCCATCTAGTCTAACATCCTGTCTCACACAGTGGCCAACCAGTTCCTCTGGAGGGCCAACAACAGGGCTTAGAGGCCAAGGCCTTCCCCTGATGTTGCCTCCTGGCTCTGGGACTCAGAGGCTTAGTGCCTCCGAATTTGGAGGTCCCCCCTCAGTCACCATGTCCAGTAGCCACTGATAGACCTATCCTCCATGAATCTATCTAATCCCCTTTCAAAGCTGCTTAAAGCTGGGATGGTTCTCTGGCCAAGGAACCCAAGTGATTGACTGGTGCAGCATCATAAGTGATGCACAGATGCACGGCATTGACCCCGCTCAGGAATTCGGAACATCACTGTGAGAATGCTCTGAAAGAACCCGATGAAGATGGGAGTCCGAACCATAGCAATAAGGCTGTCTGGAAATCATTGGATGCTTTCAGACACAATAAATAATGCACTTTCAGTGCATTTTCAATGCACTTTAGCAGTAATTTGTGAGTGGATTTTGCTGTTTCACACAGTGATATCCATTTGCAAAGTGCATTGGAAGTGGATTGAAAGTGCATTATTTAGTGTGTGTAAAAGTGCTTCTCGACACTTGCTAACGGAGAAAAATCGGCTTTCGAATCTGGGTTTGTCTTCCTAGGGGGCGGCAGAATTCCCAGCCTCCCAGCCTGACCTTTGTTGCATCTGAAGAATATCCTGACGCTCCCCGAGTTAAGAGCGGCAACTCACTCGGCGTGCCAAAGGTGCTTGAAGAATGACAGATTTGCTTATCAGAGGCAACTGAAAAGCTGTCTTGTGAAAGAAAGCAAAATACTCTCCGTGTGCTGTCTGACACAATCCTTGGTTGAACAAAGTTTAGGTCCAGGGGCACCTTTAAGACCAACAAAGTTTTATTCGCAGTGAAAGCTTTTGTGTGCCAAACACAGTTCTACAGACAAATGGAATAAGATCTCCTCAAGGGTTACTTGCGGGAAAAAAGAGGGTGGGGGGAGCCGTTTGGAGGGACCACTCAGAACCAAGATGCACGTGCAGAGCTGAAATTGCATCAGGGGGCCAGTAAGATCCAATGGATGGCAGCAAATTAGCATGTAAACACAAGAGTTGACAAAACAATGGGAGAAGGAAGCTAGAGTCCAACAGTGCCCCCAAGACAGACCAAACTCAACCCTGTGTATTGAAATTGATCCTATTAATAACAGGGTATTCACTCCCTTTACCACCTGAGCTAATACTGCTTAATCTATGGAAGATATTCCAGTTCCACAAATATGAAAGACTTAGATTGTCACAAAGACAGCGATAGCTTCCAAGCGGAAGAACAAATTGGCACCTTCAGTTTCGTTATGGATGTCTAAGATATGGGACTGCTATATTTTAGAGAAAAAAATTACAAATTTTGTTACAACTTGAACATAAAAACTACCAATCAACTTTTTTTGAGAAATGGTTTCCGGTTATACGTTACATGGCACAGAATGGATTTATTCCTGATCATTTAGTTTCATCTGAAGTGTTTACTCTATAAACCCCAGATTTAGAGTATGTTTTAACTGTGAACAATAAATATTAGCTAGTTGAACTCAAATTCTTACATTTATACAAGATGGTTGCTAACCCAACTGTATTATTAGAAAACATGTTATGAGTTTTAATTAGTTAAGTTTTAGATAGATACACTGAATAGAATATCAAGAATATTATTACTGTTAAATAGTTTGTATTGTTTGGGATTCTCTGCATCAATTGTTTTATATTTATTTAATAAAAATATTAAAATTAAAATTAAAAACAACTTACTTATGTTTATTAGCTTCTATGACCATAGGTCTTAAACTTAATTTAAAAAGATGAATATACAACATTAGCCTCATAATACGAACTTAACAATAAAAGTTTACAGTCGAAGTAATCAAATCTAAAAGATCTAAAATGTTAAAACAGAAGTCATTAATAAAACTATAATTCATTTAAATATTCATTTAAATCATAATAACTGGGTGCACACCAAATTCTGTCACAGTTGAATCAAGCCAGATTTTTGTCGCTGTACAGATAAAACGATCATTAAAAATGTAGTAACAGCATAAGTGGTTTCAGGATTAGTATCTGAATTAAAAACAACAACAACTAGGGTTGCCAAATCTTTTATACTCACCGGAGGGGGAGGCTCCATCCCGTCGGGGAGCAGGCTGGGCGCGTGTGACGTTGCTGACGTTGGGGGCATGGCCGAGCTCGTCGGGAGGGAAACATATGGTTTCCCCCCCCCCGATGAGCTCAGCCACGCCCCCAACGTCAGCACCGTGGCTGCATCACCTCCGGTGACACAGCTTTGGGGGCGGGGTTCCCCCCGGCCGGGGCGGAAATCGGGGCTCCGAAGCGGGGGACTCCCCGCCCCCCGGGCACATTTGGCAACCCTAACAACAACCCTGTATACATGGGAGAAGAATCCTTGGTTATCTACTTCATAGCTCTGTGCAGTCCTTTCACTCCATAGCAAGAATGGATTCCTAAGGTGGCATTTTCGAAAGCTACTCAGGAGGTAGGATGCATTTACAATGAGATGGTGAGAATCGCCCTGAGGAGGAGAGCCACTGAGCTCCCCTACCTCTGATTCAGAACTCTACAGCGTTCTTCCTGCCGGGGCGCGCAAATTTCCAAGCTGACTGGAAAGGACAGACCCTCCCCTCCTCTCTCTGTCCGTCCCCACCCACCCACCCCCGTTTGCAAAGACTGCGGCTTATGCGTGTGCTTTTCTGCAGCTCCACCGGAAGCAGTGTTCCCTCTAAGCTAAGTGAGTGTGTGATGGCTCACAGTTTTGTAGCCTCCAGCTCACACATTTTTGTCTCGGCTCAGGAAGGGACGGCTCCAGAGCAAACTGATTTATGTGGCGGCGGAGACCCATCGAGATCCTTCTCTCCAGGCCACGCCTGGAGGTTGGCAACCACCGTAATTGGTGGACGCACTGGTGGGTGGGGCGCCAGAAGGTAGCCCCGCCTAGGGCACAAAAACGCCTGGAGCCGGCCCTGTTCAGAATGGGACAGGCTCCTCATAGATACCTCACAGAATGCAATAGAAAAGTGAAATCAACTAGGTCGGATCACGGTCATTTCCGGGCCCAGCCAATTGCTGATCTTTTTGGCTGCTTGTTCAAAATGTTCGTGTTAATACTGTTAATTAAACAGGGGAAATTTAGGATTTTTTTTCCTTTTGCAAGCCTACATGTACACTCAGGTAGCACATGTATAGAATCATAGAATCATAGAATGCTGGAGTTGGAAGGGACCTTGCAGGTCATCTAGTCCAACCCCCTGCACTCTGCGGGAGTATAGCCGAAAGATAGCCAAACATACCTACATACCTACAATCAGGGCACTTTTTGTAGAAAAAGCCCAGCAGGAACTCATTAGCATAATAGGCCACACCCAACAGCAGAAACTCATTAGCATATTAGGCCACACCCCTGACAGCACAGCTCATTGGCATATTAGGCCACACCCCCATGTTACCAGAAGTGTGCTCATCCAGCCACACCCGCCTTTTGCTTGTTATTCTGTTTACCTTGTTTGTTGTCAAAACCCAGGGCCTTTTTTTGTAGCAGGAACTCCTTTGCATGTTAGGCCACACACCCCTAATGTAGCCAATCCTAATGAGTTTCTGCTGTTGGGTGTGGCCTATTATGCTAATGAGTTCCTGCTGGGTGTGGCCAACTTGGGAGCCAGCCGGAACTCCGTTCCTGTGCGTTCCTGCCCCAAAAGAGCCCTGCCTACAACATATCTGAAAGAAAACGTCCAGCGAAGGAGCATCCACCACCTTCCGAGGCAGTCTGTTCCACTGCTCAACCATATATTCTATGTGCCGTTTTTATGTTTATTGCTTTTTCTTAAAAAATATATATATTTATCTACTTCGTCTATTCCCTGCTTTTCTCCCTAATGGGGAACTCAAGCAGCTCACAGTCTTCTCCCCTCCATTTTATCCTCACAAGCCAGTGTTCCCTCTAAGCTGAGTCAGTATGAGCCAGCTCACAGTTTTTTAGCCTCCGGCTCACACATTTTTGTCTCAGCTCAGGAAGGAGGGCTCCAGAGCAAACTGATTTATGCAGCAGCCAAATCGCTCGCTCACAACTTTAATGCCAGTAGTTCACGAAGCAGAATCTTTGTTCACAAGACCCCACAGCTTAGTGGAAGCATTGCTCACAACAACCCTGGGAGGCAGGTTAGGCTGAGTGCATGTGACTGGCCCAATGTCAGGTAATCCGAAGACTGACTGGTAGCCTTAAGTTTTAACTCTTTTAGCATTATGCAGCACTAGGTGGTGAGATAGAATTGGGGTGGGGGCTGAGAGGCCTCTGAGAGAACTGTGACTGACCCAAGGTCATCCAGCTGGCTTCATGTGCAGAAGTGCGGAATCGAACCCGGTTCTCCGGATTAGAGTTTGCCGCTCCTAACCACTACACCACAACAGTCCTACAATGTAAGCACTACACAACAATGGCTGATTCAGTTCGGTCTGACAACTGTCACACACACATAGTTGTTTGTGGTTGTGATTGTTGTCCTACCAAAGGGAATCTATCCCTTGCAGCCTTGTGAGTTATTTCTTATTTCTGTTTTTCCAGAACAGCTTTCAGTTCTGTTGAAATCCGAAAAGAAGGTTTTATCAGACAATGAAATCGTAGCAAGAAGAAGAGAAGAAGAAGAGAAGAAGAAGAAGAAGAAGAAGAAGAAGAAGAAGAAGAAGAAGAAGAAGAAGAAGAAGAAGAAGAAGAAGAAGAAGAAGAAGAAGAAGAAGAAGAAGAGGAGGAGACTGGATTTATACCCCGCCCTTCACTACCCAAAGGTGTCCCAGAGCGGCTTACAAACTCCTTTCCCTTCCCCTCCCCACAACAGACACCCTGTGAGGTAGGTGGGGCCGAGAGAGCTCTGACAGAAACGGCTCTTTTTCAAGGACAGCTCTTATCAGAACTACGGCTTGCCCAAGGTCATCCAGCCAGGTGCAAGTGGAGGAGTGGGGAATCGAACCCAGTTCTCCCAGATTAGAGTCCACGCAGGTAACCACTACACCAAACTGATAACAGAGGGTTTAAAAAAAAAAATGAATGTAGATAACATAAATGGCTAACTTGCCAACTGGCCTGGAGAGAAAAAAATGTTTCCCCTCTTTTTTTGCTATTAAGTCACAGTTCACTTATGGTGACCCCATAGGGTTTCAAGGCAAGAGATTTTCAGAGTGGTTTGCCATGGCCTGCCTTCACGTCATGACCATGGACTGTCGCCTGATGGTCTCCCATCCAAATACTAGCCAGAACCAACTCTGCTTAGCTTCCAAGACCTGACGAGATCCGGCTAGTATGGACCATCCAGATCAGGACAAGAAACTAGGAGAGGAAGAAGAAGAATAGAAGAGATTGGATTTATACCCAATCTACCTGAAGGAGTCTCAGAGTGGCTTACAATCTCTTATCCTTTCCCCGCCTCACAACAGACACCCTGTGGGGTAGGTGGGGCTGAGAGAGCTCTTTCAAGAACTGCTCTTGAGAGAACAGCTCTGAGAGAACTTGTAACTGACCCAAGGTCACACCAGCAGCTGCATGTGGAGGAGTGGGGAATCAAGCCTGGTTCTCCCAGATAAGAGTCTGCACTCCTAACCACTGCACCAAACTGGTAGTTTGCCATTGCCTGCCTCTGCATAGCAACCCTGGTATTCCTTGGAGGTCCCCCATCCAAATACCAGCCAGAACCAATCCTGCTTAGCTTCCCAGATCTGATGAGATCAAGCTAGCCTGAGCCATCCAGGTCAGGGCAAGAAACTAAGAGAGGTGGTTTGCCATTGCCTGCCTGTGCATAGCAACCCTGGACTTCCTTGGTGGCCTCCCATCCGAATAGTAGCCAGAACCAACCCTGCTTAGCTTCTGAGATCTGGTGAGATCAGGCTAGCCTGAGCCATCTATGTCAGGGCCCTTTCCCCTTAGTAGAGGCTTAATGAGATGGCCTTTACCTCCATACCATGTCAAGCTTCAGCTCCTCATTATGGTCAATTAAGTCTCTATTAAAGAGACAAGACATTTCCCTCTGGGCCTGTTGGCAACCCTACAGATGGCGTCAGCTTTCTGCACGTATCGTACCATCTCCAAATCTCTGCAAACTAGATGATCCGCATGCAGCTTTCAGCAACTAATATTGCATATACGAGTTATCGCTCCTCCCTTGGCGTCTGATCACCCAAGTGTTTGGGGTTTTTGTGTGTGTTATATGTAATGATTTTTCACCTCCTGCTTCCCCATGCTTATTGATTGTGTGAGTTTCCACTGTTTAATTAACACAGAAGCTTGTCTTAAACCAATAGCCAAGGGACCAGCAAAATAAAAACAAGAAGAAGAGGTTGGATTTATACCCCGCCCTTCACTCAGAGTCTCAGAGCAGCTTACGAACTCCTTTCCCTTCCCCTCCTTACAACAGACACCCTGGGAGGTAGGTGGGGCTGAGAGAGCTCTTTTGAGGACTGCTCTTTCAGAACAGCTCTGACAGAACTATGGCTTGCCCAAGGTCATCCAGTAGCTGCAAGTGGAGGAGTGGGGAATCAAACCCGGCTCTCCCAGTTTAGAGTCCGCGCACTTAACCACGACACCAAACTGGCTCTACCTTGAACACACCCTTGTTGGTCTTAAAGGTGCCACTGGACTCTAAATTTGTTCTACTCCTTCAGAACAACACGGCTGCCCGCCTGGAACAAATAAAGTGGGTTCTAGATCAAATGAAGCCTGGATTCTCCTTAGAATCTATTGCACTTTGGGAAGATGGGGCTCACTGGAAAAGACAATAATGCTAGGAAAAGTTGAACGTCACAGGGTATCTGCGCTCACTGAAGATTGACAGCTCGGGATTTGGTCCAGGCTGCAAAGAGATAAGCCAGAGTCACCCTCAGTAAAACATGGGGTCCACTTCTGGCACCCCTTCAAAAGCCAACAGTCATAAGAACATAAGAACATAAGAGACGCCAATGTTGGATCAGGCCAAAGGCCCATCCAGTCCAACACTCTGTATCACACAGTGGCCAGAAATACCAGTGCCATCAGGAGGTCCAGCAGTGGGGCCAGGACATTAGGAGCCCTCCCACTGTTGACCCCCCCCCCAAGCACCAAGAAGACAGAGCATCACTTGCCCCAGAGCCCCTAGCTATACCTTGTGGCTAATAGCCACCGATGGACCTCTGCTCCATATGCTTATCCAATTCCCTTTTGAAGCCGTCCATGCTTGTAGCACCCACCACCTCCCGTGGCAGTGAATTCCATGTGTTAATCACTCTTTGGGTGAAGAAGTACTTCCTTTTATCCGTTCTAACCCGACCGCTCTGCAGTTTCATGGAGTGCCCACGAGTTCTTGTATTGTGAGAAAGGGAGAAAAGTACCTCTTTCTTTACCTGCTCTTTCCCATGCATAATCTTATAAACCTCGATCATGTCACCCCTCAGTCGTCTTTTCTCCAAGCTAAAGAGCCCTAAGCGCTTTAACCTTTCCTCATAGGGAAAGTGTTCCAACCCTTTTATCATCCGAGTTGCCCTTTTCTGCACTTTTTCCAAAGCTATAATATCCTTTTTAAGGTGTGGTGCCCAGAACTGCACACAGTATTCCAAATGAGGTCTCACCATTGATTTATATAGGGGCATTATTATATTGGCTGATCTGTTTTCAATACCCTTCCTAATAATCCCCAGCATAGCATTGGCCTTCTTTATTGCAGTCACACACTGTCTCGACATTTTCAGTGAGTTATCCACTACAACTCCAAGATCTCTCTCTTGCTCAGTCTCTGCCAGTTCAGACCCCATCAATGTGTATTTATATTTAGGATTTTTGGCTCCAATGTGCATCACCTTGCACTTGGCCACATTGAACCCCATTTGCCATGTTGACGCCCACTCGCCCATCCTTGACAGATCCCCTTGGAGTGCCTCACAATCCTCACTGGTTTTCACCACCCTGAACAACTTTGTATCATCCGCAAATTTAGCCACTTCACTGCTTACTCCCATCTCCAAATCATTAATGAACAAGTTAAAAAGCAGTGGACCAAGTACTGATCCCTGCGGTACCCCACTGCTTACCACCCTCCACTGAGAAAATTGCCCACCTACACTCACTCTCTGTTTTCTATGAACTAGCCAGTTTTTGATCCATAAAAGGACTTGTCCTTCTATCCCATGATTTTTGAGCTTACTTAGGAGCCTTTGATGAGGAACTTTATCAAAAGCTTTCTGGAAGTCAAGGTAAATAATATCTATTGGATCCCCCTTGTCCACATGTTTGTTCACCCCCTCAAAGAACACTAACAGGTTAGTGAGACAAGATCTTCCCTTACAGAAACCGTGCTGAGTCTGCCTCAATAGGTTTTGTTCATCTATGTGCCTACTAATTCTTTCCTTAATAATGGTTTCCACCAATTTACCCGGTATCGACGTCAGACTGACTGGCCTGTAATTTCCCGGATCTCCTCTGGAACCCTTTTTAAAGATGGGAGTGACATTAGCTACCTTCCAATCCTCAGGAATGGAGGCAGATTTTAAGGAAAGATTACATATCTTTGTCAGGAGATCTACAAGTTCACATTTGAGTTCTTTCAGAACTCTCGGATGTATGCCATCTGGGCCTGGTGATTTTTCAGTTTTTAAGTTGTCTATCAGTTTTAGGACCTCCTCTCTCGTCACCTCAATCTGACTCAGGTCTTTCAACACCCCTCCTGAAATCAGTGGTTCTGGAGTGGGCAAGCACTTCTCATCTTCCACAGTGAAGACGGAGGCAAAAAATGCATTTAGCTTCTCAGCCATTTCCCTATCATCCTTCAATACTCCTTTTACCCCTTGGTCGTCCAAGGGCCCCACTGCCTCCCTGGCTGGTTTCCTGTTTCTAATGTATTTGAAGAAAGTTTTATTGTTGGTTTTTACGTTTTTTGCTATATGCTCCTCATATTCCCTTTTTGCCTGCCTGACCTCAGACTTGCATTTTATTTGCCATAGCCTGTGTTCCGTTTTATCAGCCTCACTGTGACTAGCTTTCCACTGCTTAAAGGAATTCTTTTTACTTTTTACAGCCTCCATTACTCTGTTTGTTAACCATGCAGGCTTTTTCCTATACCTGTTTGTGCCTTTCCTAACCTGCGGAATATATATTTTTTGAGCTTCTAGGATCGTAGTTTTAAATAGATCCCAAGCTTCCCCAATTGTTTTGACCCTTTCTACTTTTCCTTTCAGTTTCCTCCCCACGTGTCCCCTCATATCAGAGAAATTACCCCTTTTAAAGTTAAAAATGGTTGTGTGAGTCTTTTTGGCCAATTCTCTATTTGTACAAATGATGAACTCAACAACATTATGATCACTGTTTCCAAGCGGTGCAATCACTTTTACATCTCTCACCAGGTCTTGAGTGTTACTTAGGACCAAATCAAGGATCGCCTCTCCCCTGGTAGGTTCCGTGACCATCTGCTCCATAGCACAGTCATTTAGAGTGTCTAGAAACTCAATCTCTTTTTCCCGGCTAGAACACATATTGACCCAATCAATGTGTGGGTAGTTAAAATCACCTATTATTACACAGTGTTTTTGTCTAGTTGCTATCTTTAAGGCATTCATCATTTTATAATCCTCCTCTATCTTTTGATCTGGTGGGCGATAACAAACTCCCAGTGTTAAGTTTCCTTTTGGCCCCCCTATTTCAACCCATAGAACTTCCAGAAGCGAATCCAATTCACTTAGCCTCTCAATCTTTCTAGACTTTATACCCTCTCTGACATACAGAGCTACCCCACCTCCAACCCTTCCCCCCCTATCCTTCCGATATAATATATAACCGGGAATCACTGTGTCCCACTGATTTTCCTCATCCCACCAAGTTTCAGAAATACCCACAATGTCTATTTTTCCCTCCGACACCAAGCACTCCAACTCCCCGATTTTACCTCGGACACTTCTAGCATTTGTATAGAAACAGCTGTAATTTCCCTTACAAGTTAAGCCTGCATCCTTCCTCTTGCTATCTCGAGTCGTTGTCCGGCAGTCCATGTCACCAGCCATGGCCTCTGTGGACAATTTCAATCCACCTCCCTGTAGAAAAGCAACCGGTACCCCCTCACCTCTCTCAGATGAGCCAACCCGAACCAGAGACTTTTCATCTCCTGTCGGCTTTCCCCCAATATTCAGTTTAAAAGCTGCTCTGCCACCTTTTTGATTTTAAGTGCCAGCAGCCTGGTTCCTTCTCGGGACAAGTGGAGACCGTCTCGCCTGTACAGCTCCCTCTTGTTCCAAAAAGTATCCCAGTGCCTAACAAACCTGAACCCTTCCCCCCTACACCATCGTCTCATCCACGCATTGAGACTCCTGATCTCTGCCTGTCTCTCCGGCCCTGCGCGTGGAACAGGTAACACTTCTGAGAAGGCTACCTTGGAGGTCCTGGACCTAAGTTTCCTGCCCAGCAGCCTAAATTTCTCCTCCAGGACCTCACGACTGCATTTCCCCACATCGTTGGTGCCGACATGCACCACGACCACTGGCTCCTCCCCAGCACTATCTACCAGCCTATCTAAAACACGCGTAATGTCCGCTACCTTCGCACCAGGCAGGCAAGTCACCATACGGTCAGTACGCGGGTTCGCCACCCAGCTGTCTACCTGCCTAAGGATCGAATCACCCACTACCAAGAGCCCCCCTCCCACCCTGCTCAGGGATGGTTCCTTGGTGCAAAAGGAGAGCCGCTCACCAGCTGGGGAAGAGGTCCCTTCTGAGGGCACATTCCCCTTATCCTCAGCATGGTGCCCTGTTTCCCCTAGACCCTCATGCTCCCTGACAGCAGCGGGGCTGCCAGATCCAGAGTGGGACGAAGCTAACAAGTCCCCGAGAGTCTTTTCTGTGTGCCTAGCTGACTGTCTCTGCTTCTCCAGGTCAGCCACCTTGGCCTCAAGGGAGCACACACGTTCCCTGAGAACCAGGAGCTCCTTGCACCGAGGACACACCCAAGACTTCTGCCCAGTGGGCAGATAGTCATACATGTGACACTCCGTGCAAAACACTGGATAGCCCCCCACCCCCTGCTGGCATTCTGGCTTCATAATTCTTTTAAAATAAGTAAATATAATCCCCCTTTTAAACCCTTGGTATTTATGTGGTTTTTGTTATCAAAGTCAAATTATTTTACGGGAAAGACAAAGAGCCTAGGGCCTTGTCTTT
Source organism: Gekko japonicus (assembly GCF_001447785.1). Lineage (NCBI taxonomy): Eukaryota > Metazoa > Chordata > Lepidosauria > Squamata > Gekkonidae > Gekko > Gekko japonicus. The sequence continues at coordinate 67,057 of NW_015169858.1, read as the reverse complement.
CTGGCTCTTTTTGGGCTTCTTACAGAGCCCCTAGGCTAAGAGCCACAGGCAAAGAGCCCTTTAGCTCACCCTTCGGCTCGTGCCAGACGCTCCGGCCTCTGCCAAGGTGCTTCCTTAAATAGAGGCCTCCCCCAGCAGAGGTCAGGCAGCAGCTATTCAAATTCAAATTCACCCAGGCACTCAATCACAGGCAAAACAATGCCCCTTCCACTTCCTCTCAATTACAGGCAATCCCAGTCAAACAATGCCCGTTCCTCTCCCACACTCAATCAGCCAGGACTCTGCAAGAACTCTAAGTGCTTCCACACACTGCTAAACACAGTTTTCCCACAAAATATCCTTAGCTGAATTCTCTCAGCTGAAAGCAAGTAAAAGAAACCCACTCACCTCTCTCACAGCTCTCTCTCCTGCTCCTGCTCAGAGCTCAGCTGGTCTCCTCTGCCTCTGGCAAGGTGTTTCCTTAAATAGAGGCCTCCCCCAGCAGAGGTCAGGCAGCAGCTATTCAAATTCAAATTCACCCAGGCACTCAATCACAGGCAAAACAATGCCCCTTCCACTTCCTCTCAATTACAGGCAATCCCAGTCAAACAGTGCCCGTTCCTCTCCCACACTCAATCAGCCAGGACTCTGCAAGAACTCTAAGTGCTTCCACACACTGCTAAACACAGTTTTCCCACAAAATATCCTTAGCTGAATTCTCTCAGCTGAAAGCAAGTAAAAGAAACCCACTCACCTCTCTCACAGCTCTCTCTCCTGCTCCTGCTCAGAGCTCAGCTGGTCTCCTTTTAAAATAAGTAAATATAACAGTCGATACAATAGCCTACTTAATGCCCCGGTCACACGGGCAGGAAAATGCGCGGGGGGGGGGGAGCGTGGCTGTTTGCCCCAGAGCAAAATAACGTGCGGTTGCGCGATCAGATGTCCCATAGAGGTCCCATCAAGGTCCCGTGGTTAGGGGGGAGGTGCCGATCACAGGACAATCCTGCGGCACGGCAAAGAAGCGGCCCCCCTAGGAAAAGGCTCCACGGGATTAACCCCTTCCAGGGCTGCAGAGGAATGCAAACTGTGTCCTCTGTCTGGTCCCCTCCAGGAGGAGCTTCGGCCAGGCCGCCCTCCCGCCACACCCCCCTGCACCTCCCCCTCTGCCGCCCAGTGCAGAGAGTTCCTCTTAAGCAGGCCGAGCCAGGAGTGGGGGAGGTACGGAAAAGAGGAGGGGGCTGTGTTGTTTGTTTTTGAACGAAGTGTGCTCATGCACCGTTGGGTGCTTGTGCGCATCCCGTGGAGACTTGAAAAAAGAAAACTTTTTAGCGACGGGACATGGGTGGGCGCCGGATGCCACGACCTAACACCGGAAACGCGATCAGGCGCCCGCCCTTGCCCCGTGGTTTCCGGAAACTAGTACCTCCGAGGTACTAGTTTTTTACCCCGCATCTTCGGCGGGAAGCCTTGGGTTCGCCACGGGAGCTCTACGCTTCCCAGATGTGGCGCTGTGATCGCACCCAGAAAATCCACCTATCTTCCATCTCTGTAGCGTGGCTAATGCTCCGTGTGACCGCAGCCTAAGTATACTTGACAGCCAGTATATTGTCGTGGCTACAGTGTTGGAACAGGATCTGAGAAATCCAGATTTGAATCCCCACTCTTGCCCTGGAAGCTCACTGGCTGACCTGGGGCTGGTCCAACACCCTTGGACTAACCTACCTCACAGGGCTGTTGTGAGAATGACATAGGAAAAAATGAGAACGGTGTAAGTCATTTTGGGTCTTCCCCAGAGAGAAAGGCGGAGTATGAAGGAAGGAAACAAAAGTAAATGAATACATGGGATATCAAAATAATAAAAGCTCGATAAGTTTCAGTAAGCAGCACTTCACAATGATCAGTTCATCAAGAAGTATGTTACATTGTTTTAGGATGCAGCATTTAATGATGATCAGTTCACTAATAAATGTATGATTCAGTACACAGCATTTAATGATGATCAATTCACTAATAAATGAATTATATGATTTAGTATGCAGCATTTAATGATCAATTCATTAATAACTGTATGGTTTAGTATGGAGCATTTAATGATGATCAGTTCCTTAATAAATGCAATGTATAATTTGAATGCAGCATTTAATGATGATCAGTTCATTAATTAATGTATTATATGGTTTAGTATGCAGCATTTAATGATGATCAATTCATTAATAAATGCATGGTTTAGTATGGAGCATTTAATGATGATCAGTTCCTTAATAAATGAATTATATGATTTAGTATGCAGCATTTAATGATGATCAATCCATTAATAAATGTATGGTTTAGTACGGAGCATTTAATGATGATCAATTCCTTAATGAATGCAATGCATCGTTTAGAATGCAGCATTTAGTGATGATCAATTCATTAATAAATGTAATGAATGGTTTACAATGCAGCATTTAGTGATGATCAATTCATTAATAAATGCATGGTTTAGTACGGAGAATTTAATGATGATCAGTTTCTTAATAAATGCATTGTATGATTTAGAACACAGCATTTAACGAGGATCAGTTCATTAATGAAGGTATTATATGGTCTAGTATGCAGCATTTAATGATGATCAATTCATTAATAAATGCATGGTTTAGTGTGGAGCATTTAATGATGATCAATTCATTAACAAATGCATGGTTTAGTACGGAGCATTTAATGATGATCAATTCCTTAATGAATGCAATGTATGATTTAGAACACAGCATTTAATGATGATCAGTTCATTAATGAATGTATTATGTGGTTTAGTATGGAGCATTTAATGATGATGGATTCATGAACAATGATGGCTTATCCACTAGATAGGCAAACAGGGTTCCTATTGGCCCTTGTAAGCTATTGCCCTGAAGGTCAAAGGAGAAAGGTCAGGTGGGCACAATCTGTGTCCACTCACCTTGGGCGGAATAAACCAATACCTTGGGGCTCTGCACCCCGGTGGAACCCCTAACCAATTCCCTCTTTCCCCCCCTCTCTCTGTGCCCCTTTTCTGTCACATCTTCCTCCCCCCCATAAGAGGAAATTAGAAGAAATGGTGGGCACAGTTTGGCTGCATTGCTCATGGGTCCTATCCCGGGGGGAGGTCTGCCCAGTACCTGATTTCTGTTCCATCCAGCAGTGAAGTGGAAGGAAGGAAGTATGTAACCCACTGCTATTTTAACTGATCCCCAACCCTTACTCTGAATCTGGACGTGAGCCTAGCTGGAAGAAACCAACTTCAGGAGGCCTATTTGCAAGGGGGGGAAGGCAGCGCAGGAAGGGTTAAACATCCTTCCCTCCCACCTCAGTTCTCCCCTTTGAGTGCCCCCCCACTCCCTTTATCTCAGGTTTGCATCAGACTGGAGGATTCCACACTGTCCCATAGCTAGGGTGGGGCTATTGGGGGGCTCTGCCACCTTCCTTAAAGACTCAGCCCCCTTCCTTAAAGGTATCCGCCATATAAGTGCTGAGAAGAAGGCATGTGCCCTCTCCCTCCCTCCAGATGATCAGCAGGCCATGTGTTCCCCGCTGATCAGCTGAAGGGCCCTTTAAATCTTGCAGGTGGGGAGGGAGAAGAAGAGGAGGAGGAGAAGAGGTTTGGATTTATCCCCCGCCCTTCACTACCCAAGGGAGTCTCAGAGCAGCTTACAGACTCCTTTCCCTTCCCCTCCCCACAACAGACACCCTGTGAGGTCGGTGGGGCTGAGAGAGCTCTGACAGAAACGGCTCTTTTTTCAAGAACAGCTCTTATCAGAACCATGGCTTGCCCAAGGTCATCCAGCCAGGTGCAAGTGGAGGAGTGGGGAATCAAACCCGGTTCTCCCAGATCAGAGTCCGTGCACTTAACCACTACACCAAACTGGCTCTCAGAAGAAGAAAAGATAAGATTGGATTTATATGCTGCCCTTCACTACCCAAAGGTGTCTCAGAGCGGCTTACAAACTCCTTTCCCTTCCCCTCCCCACAACAGACACCCTGTGAGGTCGGTGGGGCTGAGAGAGCTCTGACAGAAACGGCTCTTTTTTCAAGAACAGCTCTTATCAGAACCATGGCTTGCCCAAGGTCATCCAGCCAGGAGCAAGTGGAGGAGTGGGGAATCAAACCCAGTTCTCCCAGATCAGAGTCCGCGCACTTTACCACTACACCAAACCACTACACCTTTCATTATGGCTAATAATGTCAGCCCCGCCAGAAAAAAAATTTGCCGGCAAGCCACTGGCTGCCTGTTTAGACTAAACCCGGGGGACCATTAGTTATAAATAGTGGTGGTTTAAAATACCTGTGCGATGATTCCATTGGCAGAGAGCATACTGAGTCAATATCGGCCATCACTAGGACATGCAAACAGATAGATCTTCAAAGCAAAAGCCACACTTCAACCAGATGATTGCACTTCAAACAATACCACCCTAAACGTAACAACATCTGTTTCCTGACCTTGACTAGATCACAAAAAATGTTCTACGATAACGTGCATCACAGCAAACTGAGTTCACACACTGCAAAGCTAAGAGATGCAACCAACTTTCCGAGTCACTCCGGTAACAGGGTTACCAATTCTGGGTAGGGACATACCTGCAGGTTATGGGCGGTGGAGCCTGGGGAGGGTGGGATTTGGGGAGGGGCAGGATCTCAGGTGGATGTAATGCCATAGAGTCCGCCCTCGATGTAGGGTTGCTGGATCACCTTGCTGCCACCGCAGGGGGATTTCGGGGGCGTTCTGGGGATGGGCGGGACGTCGTATGTGACATCCCCAACACAATGACATCACACAGAAGTCACTTTCTGTTGTGGGGAGGGGAAGGGAAAGGAGATTGTAAGCTACTCTGAGACTCCTTCAGGTAGTGAACGGTGGGGTATAAATCCACTCTCCTCCTACTCCTCCTCTTCTGGTTTTTGGGCAAAACTCTATGGGTTTTTGGCTTCAAAACCATAGCGTTTGCTCCAAAACCAGAGCATTGCCGCATGACATCGCCGGCACAATGATGTAACCTGGAAAAGACATCATCACATTGGGGATGATATGCAACGATGTTCCTGGTTGGGGGTGGAGTTTTTCCTGGCAGTAGGCTTGCCAGTGGTGGATTAAAGCCCCTCAAAGTGGGGGAAATCCCACTGGGTCCTGGGGGCTTGTGACTCTATCTCCATGGCAGCCAATTTTCTTCAAGGAAACTAATTGCTATAGCCTGGAGACCAGTTATAATTCCAGGAGATCTCCAGGCCCCTGCCTGGAGAGTTGGCAGCTCCAGATCCCAGGGCTCTGGCGATAAATCTCTCTCTGCATTCTAAGGAAAGGGATTTTTCTTGCCATACAGCTGCTGAAGGGGAAACAGATCCCTAAGTAATTTTGAAGAGATGGAAACAAAACAACAAATCGCTCGACCCTGTAGCATTGAACTGTGAGCTTGTGATGGAACCAATGAATTCATGAGGCTGAAAAGAAGGCACACTTAGGTCCTTTCCACACTAGACCTTAAATCCTGATTCAACCCTGTCCCCAAATTTGCATTCTACACTACACGTGAGCTCACCCCTGTAATTATCTCGGGGTATTTTTACATTCCACACTACACTCGAGTTCACCCCTGTAATTATCTTGGGGTAGTTTTACATACTACACTACTCTCGAGTTCACCCCTGTAATTATCTCGGGGTATTTTTACATTTCACACTACACTCGAAATCACCCCTGTAATTATCTCAGGGTATTTTTACATTCTACACTACTCTCAAGTTCACCCCTGTAATTATCTCGGGGTATTTTCACATTCTACACTACACTCGAGTTCACCCATGTAATTATCTTGGGGTGTTTTTACATTCCACACTACACTCGAGTTCACCCCTGTAATTATCTCGGGGTATTTTTACATTCCACACTACACTCGAGTTCACCCCTGTAATTATCTTGGGGTATTTTTACATTCCACACTACACTCGAGTTCACCCCTGTAATCATCTCGGGGTATTTTTTGTTTCCACATTACATTGAGGTCACCCTGGTTTCGCCTCACACTTGTCCTGGGATAAACGGATGCTGTTATAACCAGGGACAAATGCAAGATATTGTGTCGCGAGTTGAACGCTGATAAAACCAGGGATGAGATCCAAGTGCAGAAAGGACCTTAGTGCTCAAAACTCCTAAAAGGTGGTATCAATATACTGTTTCAGAAGGTAGCCAGGTTGGTTGGAAGTAGAAGAGCCAGATTAGAGTCCAGAAGAACCTTAGACAGCAATAAGTTTCAAAGCTCCCTCCAACAGGTACCTTTGACTCTTGAAAGCTCATACCGCCAAAAATCTTGCTGCTCTGTAAGGTTTATAAACATACTGGTTTCTCAAAAATAATTTTAGATAATGTTACCTAAATCTATATTCATGAAGTGCTTGACAACAAGTCATAAGGAATACAACATTCAAATAGGATGCTGATCTCAATCAATGTTCAGGCTTGAATATGCTAAGCTTCTAAATGGATCTCGGGCTTTTTTTTAATATATATATATATAAACATACTGGTTTCTTGTTCCCCGCTAATATATTTATCCCCTCGTCCCCATTGGAATCCAAAGCTAGCACACCGTTTGTGTTGAATGGTAGAAGTGCTGGAAGTTGCTGATGAGGGCAATGCGCGGGTCTCCAGAAATGTGCCCGTAGCATGGGAGGAACACACAAACACACGCAAAGCATCCATCCCTTGAGTCAAACCACTGGTCCATCAAGGTCAGTATCGTCTGCTCAGACCGACAGCTGCTCTTAAGGGTCTCAGGCAGAGGTTTTTCACATCATCTATGACCTCATCCTTTTAACTGGGGACGCTGGGGATTGAACCTGGGACCTTCTGTATGCCAAGGGGGATTAAGGCAAGAGACATTCAGAGGTGGTTTGCCATTGCCTGCCTCTGCATAGTGACCCTGAACTTCCTTGGTGGTCTCTCATCCAAGCCAGGATTTTGTGCCTTGTAGGGCAAATAATTTCTGGTGGGGCTGCTATTATTGGCCATTATTTTTTCTATCTCTAAACAACTGCACTTTTAAGTAATAACAAGGACAAGGACACTAATCGTAAATTAAATTGAATGCAGCACAAACACACACATCCCCACAACAGCCACCCCAGACATAAATGAAATGCAAAAGAAGAAGAAAAAGAAGAAGAGATTGGATTTATACCCCGCCCTTCACTACCCGAAGGAGTCTCAGAGCGGCTTACAAACTCCTTTCCCTTCCCCTCCCCACAACAGACACCCTGTGAGGTGGGTGGGGCTGAGAGAGCTCTGACAGAAACGGCTCTTTTTCAAGGACAGCTCTTATCAGAACTACGGCTTGCCCAAGGTCATCCAGCCAGGTGCAAGTGGAGGAGTGGGGAATCAAACCCGGTTATCCCAGATTAGAGTCCGCACACTTAACCACTACACCACATTCCCTAAAGCAATGAAATCCCTTACCCGTTTCAGAATGAAATCTGGGGGGGGGGCGCATCCCTTTAAGGAAGGGGGCGGAGCCCCCAATAGCCCCACTGTAACTACAGGCCAGCTCCCATCCAAATTCTAACCAAGGACAACCCTGCTTAGCTTCTGAGACCTGATGAGATCAGGCTAGCCTGGACCATCCAGGGCAGAGGTGGTTTGCCATTTCCTGCCTCTGCCTAGCAACCCTGGACTCTGCCTGGTGGACTCCCATCCAAATTCTAACCAGGGTTAGCTTCCGAAATCTGATGAGATCAGGCTAGCCTGGACCATCCAGGTCAAGGCAAGCAAATTTACTGATAAATAAAGAGGAATTGTCTCTTTGGAATCATTATGGAAGTATACCGTTTGAATCTGTCCTTCCCTGGGTTGGATTCTGTGGATCCCTTCTGCCAATGGCAGCACTGCTGTCCAAAACTCATCAGGCAGGGGAGAGGGGGATTTCTGAAACTGCCGGGGGTGTGTGTGTGGACACTGCTGGGGAACAGGTCCCCAACTTAAGACAGAGATGTCAAATCCCATGCATTCACTGACGGATTGTTTGTTAAAATCAGCTGCAAAGCCCTTAGTTGGAACCAAACATGAAGGACAGCTACTTGACATGTGATTTTCATTTGCCTTTGGTTGTTGGTTTACAAACTAGATATCTTTGGACATCAGTTTTACAAGGGGGTAAGAACTCATAAGAACATAAGAGAAGCCCATATTGAATCAGGCTAGTGGCCCATCCATGAAGGACCGCTTCTCGTATGTTCCCCCAAGAGCACTACGATCGGGGAGCCTCTACCTCCTGGAAGTTCCAGGTCCCCGAGAGATTAAGTTTGCCCCTACTAGGGCCAGGGCTTTTTCAGTGGTGGCTCCTACCTGGTGGAACGAGCTCCCGGGGGAGATCCGGGCCCTGCAGGACCTTGCGCAGTGCCGCAGGGCCTGCAAGATGGAGCTCTTCCGCCAGGGTTATGAGTAGGAGCCGCCGCCACTACCCCACCACTGCGGCAGTGTGTCATCGGCTGCCCCCACTAAATGGGGGGTAAGCATTGCCAGGCAGGAGTTTACAGACAGGGTGCGGGAGACCATGCTATCGAGATAGCTGGCCGCCAAAATTGGGGTGGTTGTTCCCATCTTGGAAGAATTGACATAGGAAGATTACAGCGCCGTGATGTAGCATGGATTTTTTGGTGGTTTTAAATGTTGTTATGCTGTTACATGTTTTATTGTATTTTATATCTCGGCTTTGCCGCATGTGAGCCGCCCTGAGCCTTTGGGAGGGCAGGATACAAATCAAAACATAAATAAATAAATATAAATAAATATAAATAAATAAATAAATCCAGTCCAACACTCTGTGTCACACAGTGGCCAAAAATATCAGGTGCCTTCAGGATGTCCATCAGTGGGGCCAGGACATTAGAAGCCCTCCCACTGCTCCCCCCCCCAAGCACCAAGAAGACAGAGCATCCCTTGCCTCAGACTGAGAGTTCCTCTCTATCCTTTGTGGCTAATAGCCACTGATGGACCTCTGCTCCATATAAGAACAAAAGAGATGCCAATGTTGGATCAGGCCAAAGGCCCATCCAGTCCAACACTCTGTGTCACACAGTGGCCAGAAATACCAGGTGCCATCAGGAGGTCCAGGAGTGGGGCCAGGACACTAGAAGCCCTCCCGTTGTTGCCCCCCCCAAGCACCAAGAATACAGAGCATCCCTTGCCCCAGACTGAGATTTCCTATCTCTCCAGGTATCAATGGCACACCATTGAACACACAAAGCTGTCTTGTACTGAACCAGACTCTTGGTTCAGGAAGGTCAGTATTGTCTATTCAGACTGGGGCCACCTCTCCAGGGTCTCAGGCAGAGGTCTTTCACACCACATACTGCCTGGCCCTTTCTGCTGAAGATACCAGGGATTGAACCCGGGACCTTCTGCATGCCAAGCAGAGGCTCTGCCATTGATTGAGTCACACCCACAGACCTTCCCCTTCTCACAAAGGATCTGTGAAGAAGGTTGAAAACGTCTCAGCAATCATGTGCGTTCCATATTCATTTCAGAGAGACAGATCACTCTTCTCTGCGACAAGCGAGTCTGCCGAAACAGCCTCTTTCCTCTTCCTTGCGACGCCTATACAAAGACCCACCTCTTTGTTTTGAGATATCCTTCCTCCTATTCCATCCTGGGGGGGAACAAAGGTTGCCTCTTCCCCCTCTCCTTCCGTGAGCCTTTCCGAGTAAGCCTGCACAAATGGTGGGCATTATGCAGGCGAGGAGGAGAGGGTAGGGGAGAGGCAGAACACTTTCCTCCTCGGAGGCCCACTTTTGGCTTTCGCTCAAGATCGGAGCACTCCTCAGTTTGGGGGGCAGTCCCCAGAGAGCTCGACGCTGTTCCTCACACCTGCTGGCAGAAGCCTGTCAAGGTACGCAGCCTCGTCCCTCCAGTGGGGCCTTCCGGAGCGCTCTGCCTCCGCTCGAGCTCGGCAACTGTCCTTTCCAATCAGGCAAACTTTCTTGGTCGGTTGTCAAACAGTGCCCGGGAAGGGAAAAGTCTCTCTGGCTCAGCAGCAGCTCGAGCTGCCTGCATCTCCGTCGGGAGGGTAAACACCGAACGAAGCACTGAGGCGATTTCGACCTTCGGCAAAGCATGCTGGGCCCTGCGCACAAAGTTTCTCTTGCATTTCAGTGTGCTGGTTTATCAGAACCAACATCAGGGCTATTTTTGGGCAGGAACGCACAGGAATGGAGTTCCGGCTGGCTTCCAAGTTGGCCACGCCCAGCAGGAACTCATTAGCATAATAGGCCACAACCAACACCAGAAACTCATTAGGATTGGCTACATTAGGGGTGTGTGGCCTAACATGCAAAGGATTTCCTGCTACAAAAAAAGGCCCTGGGTTTGGACAACAAACAAGGTAAACAGAATAAGAAGCAAAAGGTGGGTGTGGCTGGATGACCACCCTTCTGGTAACATGGGGGTGTGGCCTAATATGCTAATGAGCGGTGCTGTCAGGGGTGTGGCCTAATAGGCTAATGAGTTTCTGCTGTTGGGTGTGGCCTATTATGCTAATGAGTTCCTGCTGGGCTTTTTCTACAAAAAAAGCCCTGACCAACAGTCTCCGTGGAGTACGTCATGCGTTCTTTTCTGGTCCTTTCTGCTCTAGACCTTAAATCCTGGTTCAGCCCTGTCCCCGAACTTACATTCTACGCTACACTCACGCTCACCCCCGTAATTATCTCGGGGTATTTTTACATTCTACACTACACACGAGTTCACCCCTGTAATTATCTCAGGGTATTTTTACATTCTACACTACACACAAGTTCACCCCTGTAATTATCTTGGGGTATTTTTTGTTTCCACATTACATTGAGGTCACCCCTGTTTCGCCCCACACTTGTCCCAGGATAGATGGATGCTGTTTTAGGGTGATTCCGCACTAGACCATAAATCCTGGTTCAGCCCTGTCCCTGAACTTACATTCTACACTACTCTCAAGTTCACCCTTCTAATTATCTCGGGGTATTTTTACAGTCTACACTACACTCGCATTCACCCCTGTAATTATCTTGGGGTACTTTTACATTCTATACTGCACCCGAGTACACCCCTGTAATTATCACGGGGTATTTTTAAAATCTACACTACACACAAGTTTACCCCTGTAATTATGTTGGGATATTTTTTGTTTCCACATTACATTGGGGTCACCCCGGTTTCACCCCACACTTGTCCCAGGATAGATGGATGCTGTTTTAGGGTGATTCCACACAAGACCTTTAATTCTGGTTCAACCCTGTCCCTGAACTTACATTCTATACTACACTCGAGTCCACCCCTCTAATTATCTTGGGGTATTTTTACACTCTACACTACACTCGGGTTCACCCCTGTAAGCATCTCAGGGTATGTATTGTTTCCACATTACATTAAGGTCACCCCAGTTTTGCCCCACACTTGTCCTGGGATAAACAGATGCTGTTATAACCAGGGATAAATGGAAGGTATTGTATCGCAAGTTGAACTCTGAGAAAACCGGGGATGAGATCCAAGTGCAGAACGGACCATAACCAGAGATAAATGCCAGGTATTGGGAAAGTATTGTATTGCGAGTTGAACTCTGAGAAAACCGAGGATGAGATCCAAGTGCAGAAAGGACCTCTGTTTGGCATGTGATGTTAGGCAGGTGGGGCGTAACTTTGAATGATTGTGGGGCAAAGCAAAGACTGGGGCTGGAGGTGGGTCTTCCTCGGCCATGGGGCAATGGAGCTGGTGCCCCAGGACAGGACAGGCATGCAGGAGGCTGCCACCTTGGCTGCTGAGGTACGGACAGATGTGTCATGGTGTCTCAGCTGCCCTCTATCGAGGACTTCACCACTGTCAAGCCCATCAGCCATGGTGCCTTCAGGAAGGTCTACCTAGGCCAGTTCAGCATCTTGGTTTTGAGTGTCCCTTAGCGGTCAGGGACCCACATACCTTTGGGACCGCCAGTCTTGGTATACCCCCAGAAGAGTGATACCCTCCAGGAATAAGAACCTTCTGGTGTTCCCCAACCCAAGAGAGATCCGGCTGTCTTCAACTAGGGCCAGGGCTTTCTTGGCCCTGGCCCTCACCTGGTGGAACTCTCTGCTGGAGAATATTCATTCCCTGCCGAATTTACTATCTTTCTGGAGGGGCATGCAAGGCAGAGATGTTCTGCCAGGCATTTGGTTGAGGGCAGCAACGGGACAGTATGAAATCTGTCACTCTCACACACTCCTACCCTCTGCAACCCCCTCCCCCTCAGGCGGCCTGTGAAAATTAAAATCTCTCATCTGCTATCCACCACAAGGTTGGACCAGAACCAGCGGGTTGAAATTAAATCAAAAGAGTTTCTGGCTAAACAGTAGAAAGAACTTCCTAGAGTAGTTCCTCAGTGGAATAGGCTTCCTATGGAGGTGGTGGACTCTCCTTTTTTTGGAGGTTTTTGAGCAGAGGCTAGACGGCCACCTGACAGCAATGCTGATTCTGTGGACTTAGGCTGGCCATGAGAGGGAGGGCAGGAAGGGTTGCCTCAGTGCTTAGTTCTCGTGGCTTTCTTACACGCCCAGGGAAATGCCGATTGCCACGTTGGAGTCAGGAAGCCATTTTTCTTTGATGTTTTGATGTTAAAGAAAACAGTCTGGATGAAGGAGATTGGCCATACAATAGAAACAGATCAATGCTTAAAACCTTGGAAAGCCCTTAAATATATGAGAGCGACGCCGTTTAAGGAGAATATATATATTACCCCATTCCATATCCCCAGTCAAACTGATACAGATCCATTTAAGTTTCTAATGCAGTCTTTCTCCAGCCTAAGGGACCTCTGCCCAATGTTTGTACAAACACTTAAGTCCAACTTTTGCTCAATGAATTGGGAAGCTAGGAATAGGATCCATCACACTGCATTCTAATACATCTAACAACTTCCTTTTGTGGTATCTCTACCATTTTTTAAATCTGGAAACAAACCCCCTGACACACACACAAAAAATGTGCTGAGGGATAACGCACTCAAAGACACAAAACCCCACAAACTCGGATATGATGTGAATGTGTAAATCTACTTTACGGCTCAGGTCCCTAACTAGACTTCCTGACAAAGCAAGGTAGCTCCACCAGGAGGGGAGTGATTCCTTCAATTCCCCGTTCTTATTGTAGATCTCCATTGTGCCCCATAGCTCCTCTCAGAACTCCACTAATCCCCAGGTGCGGGATGTCATATATTTTCAGATGTGATCGCTGGACGTCACAAATGGACATGCTTTGAAACCACTTCTCAGCACATGGTACTTCTTATCTTACTGTTCTCTTGACTCAAAGGACTTGAACAGAGTGAAGATCCAACCCTCTTACAGGCAATCACCACAGCTAAATATTGCACAACTGCTAAGGTAGTTTTCCAATCCTCATCTACATGGGAAAACTGGATGGTTTTTGGAGATGACAAATTCACATAACCTATTAAGAGGGAGGGCAAACGCTTTCCCCTCAACCCAGAACAGATCTCACACTTCAATCAAACACGTTCTAAGGATATAAACTGACTAGATCCATATGTTCAATCTCTGTCTGAATCCACTGTTCCCGTGAATAGGCCTTCCAGTGTGGCCGAGGGAAAAGAATTTAACTGAGCGAGCATAAATGCTCTTCTATAATGAGGGATCGTTAGGTCTTTTAAGTATCTCAGAATAGCACAAGAGAAGGGAACGCCAAAAAATGCTGGTGAGCATATACGCCGTGCCCTCAATAAGATACTTGTTCTATCCAAATTAAATATTGAGGGCTTTAATTGTTTTATGATGTCCATATCTTTGTTATTGAACACAAACCATTGGAGCCTATTTTTAGTGACCACCTTCCATGGCCTCATATAAGGATCTTTCTCAATAAGATCCAAAACCCCTTTCCTCATTCCAGAGACTTTTTGCTTTAATTTAAATAGCACATTATACAATATGCATAAAGCAAAGTAAAGCATTGTGCAATATGCATGAAAGCAAAGAGTAACTCACATCATGATCGAAGGATGATTAGCAGCACATCTCCTACACAGAATTGTCTTCTATCTATGGATTATTATTATTATTACTGCAAAGGAGTCTGTGGTGGGGCCAATGTATGAGTTGAATGAACCTGATCTGCTATAGTTCTGCAACTGCTTTGCCACCAGCTCAAGCGAAAGCTGTCACCACTGAAAGTACTGTGTTCGAAGTAGGGATGCTTGAACACCATCCCATTCAGCTCACATTCTGTTTGCTGGCTGCAAGCAGGGAACCAGTTTTTCATCGAGCAGTTTAGCTGCTTGTGAGCCATCCGAGCCTGTTCAGTGAGTTACTTTCCATGCATCTGAACAGTGCAGTGTGGTGCCTTCAGTACTATTTCATGCACAAATATTCAAACGCAATTGAGTGAGAGTCCAAGTCCCCTCCAAAGACCTGTCATTGTTGTGCACTGCTGGGCAGTCGAAAGCAAAGAGTAAGCAAGCCAATCAGAGTCAGCCAATAATTATAAACAAACACTGCTATCTTTAAAATGTCATAGCATTTCTTTTCTTTTCTTTTTTGCAGTATGTAGCAGCTGACTTATGGCAACCCCTGTTGGGTTTTCATGGCAAGACACATTCAGAGGTGGTTTGCCATTGCCTGACTCTGCATAGCAACCCTGGAGTTCCTCAGTGGTTTCCAATCCAAGTACTAACCAGGGCCAACGTTGCTTACCTTCTGAGAACTAAGAACATAAGAGACGCCAATGTTGGATCAGGCCAAAGGTCCATCCAGTCCAACACTCTGTATCACACAGTGACCCGAAATACCAGGTGCCATCAGGAGGTCCACCAGTGGGGCCAGGACATTAGAAGCCCTCCCACTTTTGACCACCCCCCAAGCACCAAGAAGACAGAGCATCACTTGCCCCAGAGTCCCTATCTATACCTTGGGGCTAATAGCCACTGATGGACCTCTGCTCCATATGCCTATCTAATTCCCTTTTGAAGCCGGCCATGCTTGTAGTCACCACCACTTCCTGATGAGATCAGGTTAGTCTGGGCTATCCAGGTATATATATGACTGAGTGTAATATTTTGTCTGAAGAGACTCATGCCCTATGGGACTTGTCTGCATTTTGCAGGGCATGTAAATAAGAGTTATTCCACCAGGCAGTCTGCTAATGTAAGCTCGGTGGACTCTATCATCAATGCTGCTGATTTTTTTAATACCAAAAACATTAGTTTGTTGCATGCTGAATTTTTACTAGGGATGGGCATGAACTGGCTCATGAACTAAAGTTTGTGATGAATTTTGGCTGGGTTGTGGTTCACGAAGTGAAGTTCGCGGCAGGTTCGACGGGCATGAACTTTCCGCAAACTTTCCAGCTGGTTGTGGCAGTTCATGCCAGTTTTTAAACAAATACATTTCCAGGCTCTGCTCAACCTAAATGTTTTCCCAACTTCAAAGCAAGGAAAGGGCAGAACTTGGAGGCCAGGTAGAGGAGCATCAGGGGAGGTCAATGACAGGCAGTCATTTTGACAGGGGCAGGTTCAGGAGGTCCAGGAGGGTATAGGATGGAACCTGTGCAAACTAGAGACACTAAACTCACAGGAACAACTGCTGCACACTGAGTGTATTTTTCTAGGATCAAGTTGCACTAGTGAAAGTAAAGGTTTCCCTTGCTCGAACGCTAGTCGAACCCGACTCTAGGGGGTGGTGCTCATCTCCATTTCCAAGCCGAAGAGCCAGCGCTGTCCGAAGACATTTCCATGGTCATGTGACTGGCGCGACTAGATGCCGAGGCACACAGAACGCTGTTACCTTCCCACCAAAGCTTTTGAACTGCTAGGTTGGCAGGAGCTGGGACCAGAGATGGGAGCTCACTCTGCCACATGGCACTCGGGTCTTGGACTGCCAAACTACCGACCTTCCGGTCTGCAACTCAGCGTCTTAACCTCTAAGCCACTGCAGCCACCACGAGTTGCACTACCGGTGTGTAAAGCCCTGGTTCAAAAAAGGCAACAAAGAAAGCATGACAGGATGGTGTTCCAAATTCCTACCTTCTACCAAGGACGTTAGGAGGGTGACGTTTGCTGCTTTCCTCCTCCCTGCAGGCAAATTGAGGCCCAGCCGGTCTAATTTCTCTCTCAAGCAACGGCCCCCATTCTTGGATTTTGCTCTGTTTGGGAGAACGGGAAAGAAAAGCCGCTTTGGTTTTAGTTTATCAACATTTGCCCCGTTTTTCTGTTTCAAAAAATTGACTCCGACGTCTGCCCAGAGCCTCACATTCCCAGTTGACAGCTGGGGTAGCCAACCTCCTGGTGGTCTCTGAAGATCTCCTGGGATTCCAACTGATCTCCAGGCTATAGAGATCAGCTCCCCTGGAGAAAATGTCTGCTTTGGATGGTGAACTCTACGGCATTACACCCCGCTGAAGCCCCTCCCCTCTCCAAACTTGGCCTTTCTCAGACTCCACCACCAAAATCTACAGATATTCCCAAACCAGAGCTGGTGATCTTATTGGTCCTTTCTGCACTAGACCTTAAATCCTGGTTCAACGCTGTCCCTGAACTTACATTCTACACTAAACGCGAGTTCACCCCTGTAATTATCTCGGGGTATTTTTACATTCTACACTAAACGCGAGTTCACCCCTGTAATTATCTCGGGGTATTTTTACATTCTACACTACACGTGAGTTCACCCCTGTAATTATCTTGGGGTATTTTTACATTCTACACTACATGCGAGTTTACCCCTGTAATTATCTCAGGGTATTTTTACATTCTACACTACACACGAGTTCACCCCTGTAATTATCTTGGGGTATTTTTACATTCTACACTACATGCGAGTGTACCCCTGTAATTATCTCGGGGTATTATTACATTCTACACTACATGCGAGTTTACCCCTGTAATTATCTTGGGGTATTTTTACATTCTACACTACATGCGAGTTTACCCCTGTAATTATCTCGGGGTATTTTTACATTCTACACTACATGCGAGTTTACCCCTGTAATTATCTTGGGGTATTTTTACATTCTACACCACACATGAGTTCACCCCGTAATTATCTTGGGGTATTTTTTTGTTTCCATATTACACTGAGGTCACCCCAGTTTTGTCCCACACTTGTCCTGGGATAAACGGATGCTGTTATAACCAGGGATAAATGCAAGGTATCGTGTTGCGAGTTGAACTCTGACAAAACCAGGGGTGAGATCCAAGTGCGGAAGGGATCATTAACAACTAAGAGGTTTATGGCTGACAGCCACTCTAAGAGCCAAAGTAAAAAACGAGAATGCTGAACAGCGCAGTTCTACGCAGCATCACAACCCTTCTGAGTCCAACTGTTTCCATCGTCCACAGTCTGTATTTCTCACCGAGACTCAAGGTGGATGACACAGTGTGACGAGATTCAATCAAGAGGATGGAACGACCAATAAGCAAAGTAACAGGGGCCGAAACAAAGCTTAGGCAATCAGCACGACACATTAAACCATGCAGAAATTACATGGTAGGATGGTATGGTAAAGGTTTCCTTTGCTCGAAAGCCAGTTGAATCCGACTCTAGGGGTCCGGTGCTCATCTCCATTTCCAAGCCAAAGAGCCAGCGTTGTCCGAAGACATTTCCGTGGTCATGTGGCCAGCATGACTAGACACCAAGGCACATGGAACGCTGTTACCTTCCCACCAAAGCGGTATCTATTTATCTACTTGCAATTTTCTCGCTTCCCAACTGTTTGGTTGGCAGGGGCTGGGGCCAGAGATGGGAGCTCACTCCGTCACGCGGCACTAGGGTCTCAAACTGCCAAACTACCGACCTTCCAGTCTGCAGTTCAGCATCTTAACCACTGAGCCTCCACAGCCCTTTTTGATAGGATGATACTTACAGGAATTAACAGTAAGTACCATACCTGGTAGTATCATTCGGATTAGGGTTCCCAGCTCTGGGTTGGGCACTTCCTGGCTGAGCCTCCACAGCCCTTTTTGATAGGATGATACTTACAGGAATTAACAGTAAGTACCATACCTGGTAGTATCATTCGGAGTAGGGTTCCCAGCTCTGGGTTGGGAAATTCCTGGAGATTTGGAGGGGGTGGAGCCTAGGGAAGGCGGGGCTTGGGGAGGGACCTCACTGGGGATGTAATGCCATGGAGTCCATCTTCCAAAGTAGCTGTTTTCTCCAGGGGGACTGATCTTTGTAACCTGGAGGCCAGTTGTAATTTCTGGAGATCTCTAACCACCGCCTGGAGACTGCAGTTAACAAGTCTAACAATCAATGCCTTTAAATAAATATTTTGAAATACCAAATGGGTGTATCTTCTTAATAGATATTCAGTTATCAAGGTTTTCTTATACCAACTCCAAAAGTATTTAATACAAAGGAGGACAGATATGCTGCACAGAGGAGGCTACTGGTTGAAAGAGATTTCCTAGACCGATGGTTCCGATTTGAAGTTTGGTCTCCACAGCAGTTCTACACAACATCACAACCCTTCTGAGTCCATCTGTTTCCATCGTCCACAGTCTGTATTTCTCACCGAGACTCAAGGTGGATGACACAGTGTGACGAGATTCAATCAAGAGGATGGAACAACCAATAAGCAAAGCAACAGGGGCCGAAACAAAGCTTAGACAATTAGCACGACACGTTAAACCATGCAGAAATTACATGATAGGATGGTAAGGCTTTGTATTAAATACTTTTGGAGTTGGTATAAGAAAACCTTGATAACTGAATATTTATTAACTAACTTAAATTTTGGAAGGACAACCAGAGACAACCTTTGAAAATACTTGGTCAAGATTCTACAAATGGATTGAAGAATACAATAAATAAAGCATACAGACTCATAACTTCCTTTGAGGATATTATTTTTACATATTTGCAAGAAAATTATACGAGGATTTAAGGTGGATTATATAAAATCAATGTTTTGTTAAGGTAAGAGATCTGTAAACAAGAAACTTAAGGAGGTAACGGATATCCTCATTCTATGTTATTTTATGTTTGTCTTTAAAAATAAAAAAGTTTTTAAAAAAGAATATACATTCATTTGGTATTTCAAAATATTTCTTAAGGCATTGATATTAGACTTGTTAATGGCATTTGCAGTGTGCATTTGTCTTTGATAACTGGCACATTGTGTTTTCCCCTTCTTTTGTCTACTGCCTGGAGACTAGCTACCCTAGCACTGCATAGTCCTCATACCTTTATCAAAACATCAGTACATTGAAGTCCATGGGCTTAGGAAGGTGTAACTCTGCTTAGGACAGCACTGAAAGTTGTTCAGTCAAGAGTCTGGGACATCGATTAAAATATACCTCTGCTCAACAACCTTCTCCTCTTTGTGAACCCGAGGCCACATTGAGAGGCCGGCAGAAACCACAGTTGATAGAACAAACCACCAAATGTCAGTAATACATCCTGGCTCGTCCACAAACCACAGTTTGTCTCTGGCCTGTAGCTACAGCGGGGCATTTTGGGGCTCTGCACCCTTAGTTACAGGCCCCGCCTCCAAGTTTTCATTAAAGGAAGCCTTTTAAAACCTTTTAAAAAGTTTTCTTATAATCAACTTTAATTAGGTTTAGCTCCCCCCCATTTTTTTTATGTCCCCCAAAGTAAAAAATCCTGGCTATGGGCCTGGTTTGTCTGCTCCAGCTGGGGGGACATCTTCCCTCTCCCTCCCATCTTTAGTGATGGTCAACCTCAAGGGACACTGCCACTCAACTAACCCTATAGATTAAGAACATAAGAGAACGTAAGAGAAGCCAATGTTGGATCAGGCCAATGGCCCATCCAGTCCAACACTCTGTCACATAGTGGCCAAAAATACCAGGTGCCATCAGGAGGTCCAGCAGTGGGGCCAGGACACTAGAAGCCCTCCCACTGTGCCCCCCCTCCCAAGCACCAAGAATACAGAGCATCCCTTGCCCCAGATTGAGAGTTCCTGTCTATAAGAACATAAGAGGAGGAGCCAATGTTGGATCAGGCCAGTGGCCCATCTAGTCCAACACTCTGTGTCACACAGTGGCCAAAAATCCCAGGTGCCATCAGGAGGTCCACCAGTGGGGCCAGGACACTAGAAGCCCTCCCACTGTTGCCCCCTCCAATCACCAAGAACACAGAGTATCCCTTGCCCTACACTGAGAGTTCCTATCTATACCTTGAAGTTAATAGCCACTGATGGACCTCTGCTCCAGATGTTTATCCAACTCCCCCTTGAAGCTGTCCATGCTTGTCGCTGCCACCACCTCCTGTGGCAGTGGTTTCCATGTGTTAATCACTCTTTGGGTGAAGAAGGACTTCCTTTCTAACCGGACTGCTCAGCAATTTCATGGAGTGCCCATGAATTCATTGTGAATTCACAAACCACACACTCATGCAAATTGCTACTAACAGACTGGTGACAAATCCTATCTTAAAATCCCAGCTTGGAGAGAACCAGTCTTTGTTAGTTACACTTTCTGCATTTTGATATTGTGAATAACTGGCATCGGATCAAAGCCCAGTTCATAAACCACGGTTCACTGTGATGTCTGAACGCAGCCTCCAGGTTTCAGAGGGAAGCCTTCAAGTGACTGCAGCCTCCTAGCTTCTAGAAAGCAAGGAGCAGACCAGTTATTTGGACTCTGTTCCTAAATATAGCAAGTCTAGATAGGACGGGAAAGATAACAGCACCACAAGTCTTCTCATTCTCCACTTTACAGCTCAGCCCTTGTGAACTGACTGTTCAATAAATCGTCTATTTTAGCAGTCAGTCAGAGGCGCTGACTGGGGTTAGCACCTCAAGGGTCTTATCAGTCAATAATTTCAGGCAGCAGATCCCAGAGAGGGCGCCATTTTCCTGCCTCTGATCGTAGATGAAATATTAGCCCTGTGGATGGAAGTGATGTTGATGGTTTACCTCACGGTGTTACTCCACTACATTCCTGACCAAGGGGAACTGATATCTCACAAAAGGACCTCTTGAACATATTACTGGGCTTAGGTTTGTCTTATTAATGCTTTAATGTGCCATATTAGTCCTGGGGATGGAAGCAATGTTGATGGTTTACCTCACGGTGTCACTCCGCTACACCCCTGACCAAGGAGAACTGATATTTCACAAAAAGACATCTCAGACATATTACTGTGCTCAGGTTTGCCTTATTAATGCTTTAATGTGCCATATTAGTCCTGAGAATGGAAGCCATGTTGATGGTTCACGGTGTCACTCTGCTACATTCCTGACCAAGGGGAACTGATATCTCACAAAAGGACCTCTCGAACATATTACTGTGCTTAGGTTTGCCTTATTAATGCTTTAATGTGCCATATTAGTCCTGAGAATGGAAGCCATGTTGATGGTTTACCTCACAGTGTCACTCCGCTACACCCCTGACCAAGGGGAGCTGATATCTCACAAAAGGACCTCTCGAACATATTACTGTTCTGAGGTTTGCCTTACCTTCTCAAAATGCCCCCCAGGAGAGAGGCATTGAGGCATTCTGGCGGGGACAAGCGTCTCTTCACTTCCGCGATCGTCACTTTATATTTCGAAGTAGAGCTGAGCAGAGATAAGCGGCCGGGAACCGAGCAAAAGAGATCCGTCGGGTTAACGACACACGTACCACCTGAGAGAGAGAGAGAGAAGTCACATATTAAGCAATGAAGTCAAGGGTCTGAGATTGAAATATCTTCAGTACACATCTGAGGGAATGTTTATGCCTTGTTTGGTTTTGTCACATTGAAAAGCACAGATTTAAGAATCACTGGTTTGAATGTATATATATATATGCCAAACAAAGAAATTAAAGGAACTATAATCAGTTGAATTTATTGAATACAACTATATACAATATAGCTCTGACCTGGATAGGCCAGACTGGCTCAATCTTGTCAGATTTTGGAACCTAAGCAGGGTTAATTCTGGTTAATACTTGGATGGGAGACCACTAAGAAAGACAAAGGTCACTACGAAGAGGCGGGCAATGGCAAGCCACCTCTGTAAGTCTCTTGCCTTGAAAACCCTAAAGGGTAACCATAAGTCAGTTGTGACTTGACGGCAAATATAAAGTAAAGGTAAAGGTTCCCTTGCTCAAAAGCCAGTCGAATCCGACTCTAGGGTTGCGGTGATCATCTCCGTTTCAAAGCCGAACATTCACAAAAACACACAATATAGGGTATTTGGGGCCTTCTTTGAAAAAGAAATATCCTGAGAAGGGGCAATGATTTCTTTATAGTCACAGATGCCATGAAGATGATATTTTAATAATTACACTCTGCTACATCACCAGTTCTCGACACTCATTTCTTTTCTCCCTTTTTCTCATTTTGGATCGGTGGGTCTTTCTTCTTTTTAAAGAATGGCCCAGACAATGAGTTTGATTTTCAATAGTATCAAAGGTTGCTTTCTTCATATGACAACCTATCTATTTAATTCATTAATACTTCCCAAGGGGGACCCAAAGCGGCTGACATCAGTCTCTGCGACTTCATTTTGTCCTCACAACAGCCCTCTGAGGTAGGTCAGCCTGAGAGAGTGTGACCGGTCCATGGTCACCCAGCAAGTTTCCATGACAGAGTGGGGATTCGAAACTGGGTCTCCCAGAACCTAAGTCAACACTCTTGACCATTACACCACACTGGCTCTTACCTCTGCAGAAGGTAAGGGGAGATGGACCCTGGGATAAGAAAATGGGGATGTTGGCACATCTATTAATTCTTTAAAGCCAAGGAGGATTGTGGTCCATGGTCCATATCCAGCATTGTTGCCCAGTTTAGCTACTGGCAGAGGAATCCTGAGCTAAGTTATTGGCTTCTAAGATCCCCCAGTGTTGAATTGTACTGTCAATCAAGGGTGACACATGAATGGGTGGGAAGAAGATGGCCTCAGATCTTCTTTTAGGAAACGATGAGTTTTTCCAGTAAGAACATAGGAAGAGCCAAGCTGGATCATAGTGGTCCATCTAGTCCAGCTTCCTGTTTCAAACAGGAGATGAAACAATTGCCCTGGAGAGCGAAGTAAGCAGGGCACGGAGGCCAAGGTCTTCCCTTGATCCTGCCTCCTGGGACTGGATTTCAGAGGTCTGCTGCCTCTGTCGATGGAGGCTCCCTTCACTCACCACAGCTAGTAGCCATTGATGGACTTCTCCTCCATGAATCTGTCTAACCCCCTTGTAAAGCTATCTATGCTCATAGCCACCTAGGGATGCCGGCCTCCAGGTGGGACCTGGGGATCCCATGGAATTACAGCTCATCTCCAGACTACAGAGATCAGTTCTCCTGGAGAAAAAGGATGCTTTGGAGGGTGGAATCTATGGCATCATGCCCCACTGAGGTCCCTCCCGTCCCCAGACTCGATCCCCAAATCCAGGGCTATTTTTGGGCAGGAACGCACAGGAACGGAGTTCCGGCTGGCTCCCAAGTTGGCCACGCCCAGGAGGAACTCATTAGCATAACAGGTCACACCCAACAGCAGAAACTCATCAGGATTGGCTACATTAGGAGTGTGTGGCCTAACATGCAAAGGAGTCCCTGCTACAAAAAAAGGCCCTGGGTTTTGACAACAAACAAGGTAAACGAGCAAAAGGTGGGTGTGGCTGGATGACCACACTTCTGGTAACATGGGGGTGCGGCCTAATGTGCTAATGAGCTGTGCTGTCAGGGGTGTGGCCTAATATGCTAATGAGTTTCAGCTGTTGGGTGTGGCCTATTATGCTAATGGGTTCCTGCTGGGCTTTTTCTACAAAAAGAGCCCTGCCCAAATCTCCAGGAACTTCCCAGCCTGGATCTGGGAACCCTATGCCCTCATCACCCACTGGTGGCCAGGGGGAACCTGGCAACCCTATGGTCACCACTGGTGGTAAATTTTGTAGCTTCATTGCTCCTTGAGTAAAGAAGTATTGTCTGTCCTGAACCTATTTCCCAACAACTTCACTGGGTGTCCCTGGGTTGGAGTATTATGAGAGAGGGAGAAAAGGCTCCCTTGGTCTACTGTCTCTACCCCATGCATCTACCATTCCAAGAAAGAGCTTTGTTTGTTGCCTCAGAAGGTCATACGAGAACCAATGGTTCGAAATTAAATGAAAAGACTTTTCGGCG
>NW_015169858.1:28280-42974 GCF_001447785.1 Gekko japonicus | reverse complement strand
AGTGGAACAGGCTTCCTCGGGAGGTGGTGGGCTCTGGAGGTCTTCAAACAGAGGCTAGATGGCCATCTGACAGCAATGCGGATTCGGTGAACTTGGGCAGATCGTGAGAAGGGAGGACAGGAAGGGTTGCCTCCGTGCTTAGTTCTCATGGCCCTTTCTTACACAGCCAGGGATATGCCAATCACCACTTTGGGGTCAGGCAGCAATTTTTCTCCAGGCCAGTTTGGTCACGGATCCTGAAAGGGGTTTTTTTGGGGGGGTCATCTTCTGGGCATGGAACAGGGGTCACTGAGAGTGTGGGAGGAGGTAGTTGTGAATTTCCTATGTTGTACGGGGGTTGGACTAGATGACCCTGGGGTTCCCTTCCAACTCGATGTTTGTTTCCGAATCTGTGCTCCCTCTATTCCATCTCCATGGAATTTCAGGTAACTCTTGTTTTTGTTTATCTAGATTTCTGGTGATGCAGACGACGGGTAAATGAGGTTAATTATACTGGAAGGCACAATTCTTGTTTACGTTTGTCTGTAGGCAGATAAGAGGCTCTCCGGCAGTCGGAGATCTTTCTGCCGCGATGCGAGAGACAAATTAAGCCCACAATCTGCAAACAGCGAGGCAATGGCTCAATGAAATATTCATCTTTCTCTTTTACAATCCCAGCCATATGGGCACAAACAATTTGTGCTGAATAAATAATTGCTCCGTTAATAGGAAAACGTTGCGCTCCCACCTGTGTTGCCGTTCCTCCGTGCGGGTTTCGTTGGTGCTTCAGAAAAACAAAGCAGAACAACCAGGCTTGAAGTTGTCACCCCAAGTCATCCTGTTCAAAGCAACGCGGGGAGCTAACAGAGAGTTCAGGTAGGCAGGGCTATTTTCCTCCTTTTTTCTTGTTTTGAAAAAAAGGTGCCGGAACTCCCAAGAGGGAAATGAAGTTTTCAGTCTGTATGCTGAAAACGCAGGAACTTTTACCCTTTTTAAAAATAATTTTGTCAAAGAGGTTCTGGAACACCGTTCTGGCGCATTCCCCCAGAAAAAAAAGCCCTGCAGGTAGGCATACCGATTTACAGATTGTTGGAAACAATGGCCAGGACACAAAATGGTTTGGGTGCTCTCTGGAGCTTTGGGCAGACCTAGATGACACCACATGACCGGCAGAAAATAGTGAAGACTTGAAATGACTGCTGTTGAAGCAGGCCCGTGGCCACGATTTTGCGGCTTGTGGGGCAAAAAAAATTCTGGTGGGGCTGGTCGGGCTGCCACTATTTTTATGTCCGTTCCAATCCACCCCCAAGCTCGACTGCTGGTAGCCTTCCCTTCTGCAAGATTTAAAGGGTCCGTCAGTTGATTGGAAAGGGCATGTGGCCCGCCAATCAGCTGGAGGAGCCTTTAAACTTTGCAGGAGGGAGGGAGAGGGTCACGTGCCATCCCCACTTCCCCAGTTTGGTGTAGAGGTTGAGTGTGTGGACTCTTATCTGGGAGAACTGGTTGAGTGTGCGGACTCTTATCTGGGAGAACTGGTTGAGTGTGCAGACTCTAATCTGGGAGAACCGGTTGAGTGTGCGGACTCTAACCTGGGAGTGCGCAGATTCTTATCTGGGAGAACTGGGTTTGAGTCCCCCGCTCCTCCACTTGCACCTGGCTGGATCACCTTGGGCAAGCCATAGTTCTGATCAGAGCTGTTCTTGAAAAAAGAGCAGTTTTTGTCAAGAGCTCTCTCAGCCCCACCCACCTACCAGGGTGTCTGTTGTGGGGAGGGGAAGGGGAAGGAGTTTGTAAGTCGCTCTGAGACATCTTTGGGTAGTGAAGGGCAGGGTATAAATCCAATCTCCTCCTCCTCCTCCTCTTCTTCTTCGCATTTAAATGATCCTTTTAAATGCTTTTGAGATGAAGTGGAGGGTGTAATTCTTCTCAAAAAAATCTTCTCCAAAAAATAATCTCGTGGGGCTAGTCCTTTAAGCAAGGGGGCAAAGCCCCCAATAGCCCCACTGTAGTTACAGGCTGGTGTTGGCAGTGAAAGCAGAAAGTGCCAAAGCAGGATTACAGCAGAACATCGAGAAGACAAAAGAATGACTACTGAGGAATTTCTCAGCTTTAAGGTTGACGACGAAAAAATGGAAATGGTTCAAGATTTTCTATTCCGTGGCTCCATCATCAACCAAGAGGGAGAGTGCAACCAAGATATCAGAAGGAGGCTGAGACTGGGATGGGCAGCCACAAAGGAGGTGGGAAAGATTCTTTAGTGTAAGGATGTGTTGCTGGCAACCAAGAGCAAGCTAACTCATGCCATAGCATTCTCCATTATTATGTATTATTATGTTTGGGGTGTTATTAGCCACGAGGTAAAGGTAGGAACTCTCGGTCTGGGGCAAGGGATGCTCTTTATTCTTGGTGCTTGGGGGGGCAACAGTGGGAGGGCTTCTAGTGTCCTGGCCCCACTGCTGGACCTCCTGATGGCATCTGGTATTTTTGGCCACTGTGTGACAGAGTGTTGGACTCAATGGGCCATTGGCCTGATCCAACACTGGCTTCTTTTAGGTTCTTATGGATGTTGGACAATGAAGAAAGGCGACAAGAAGAAAGCGGATTCCTTTGAAATGTGATGTTGGAGAAGAGTATTGTGGATACTGTGGGCCACCATGAAGACAAATTAGAGGGTTCAGGACCAACGCAAGCATGAGGTCTCCCTAGAAGCTACAAGGACTAAACTGAGACTATCTGTTTGGTTTGACAAGTAAAAACACTTCAGTAATTATAGAGTTAACTTTGTTTATGTTAATCAACAGGAAGTCACATGTTGGTTGTACCCATTCTGTTTACTAAGTAGAAAAGCCCGGGAATCTTGTAGGAGGTCTTATTATAATGATCTGAACTTCAGCCCTGTGATTGGAAATCCGTGTATGGGCTATTTAGCATATCGTCCCTTTTTACTGCCTTTCTGTGTTGGAGAAGAAGGAGACGCCATTCTCTTCCCGTTCCTGTAACATCTACTTAGCAGTAAAGATGTCGGGAACTAGGTCCTTTCGAATTATGGTGCTGGAGAAGACTCTTGAGAGTCCCTTGGACTGCAAGGAGATCGAATCAGTTGATTCTAAAAGAAATCCACCCTGACTGTTCCTTGGAAGGCCAGATCCTGAAGCTGAAGCTCAAATACTTTGACCACCAAATGAGAAGGGAGCACTCAGTGGAGAAGACCCCGATGCTGGGAAGGATTGAAGGTCAAAGAAGACGGGGACGGCAAAGGATGAGATGGTTAGACAGTGTTATCGATGCAACGAACATGAAATTAAGCAAACTGTGGAGCACGACGGAAGACAGGAGGGCCTGGCGTGATGTGGTCCGTGGGGTCGCAAAGAGTCAGACTCGACTGTGCGGCTGAACAACAACAACAGCTTAGATAAATGATTTAAGGACTGCAGCCTACACTGCTGTGTTTAAGCTTCTTTTGGGATCCTGTTTAAGGAATTTTTGTACAGTTTAATATGTCGTGTGAACACTTATGCTATACCCTCAGTGCTTTCCAATGGCTCCAGACTTCTAAAATCCTCAGGCATGGGCGTGGACACGACAGCTTATGCCCAGAGTTTAAACGTTGTTGGTCTTAAAGGTGCCCCTGGAATCAACCTTCGTTCTGTTGCTTCGGACCAACACGGTGCTAGCCACATGAATATATTAATAACATACATAAATAAGTAAATAAATACTCTGATCTAGAAATGGCACACTTTCTTCTCTCATTCAACCTGTTGACCTGACCCATAAATCACACATTCATCTGCGGCAGCGTTCATGTCCAGAATGCTGGAAGAAGAACCAAGCTCCATTCCCCTAAATCTCCAGGAATTTCCCAACCTGGAGTTGGCAAGGCAACCCTATCCTTGCCACCTCCTTCTCAATAATCTCTGCAAGGAGGAGGAGGAGGAGGAGGAGGGAAGAGATTGGATTTATACCCCGCCCTTCACTACCCAAAGGTGTTTCAGATCGGCTTACAAACTCCTCTCCCTTCCCCTCCCCACAACAGACGCCCTGGGAGGTAGGCGGGGCTGAGAGAGCTCTGACAGAAACTGCTCTTTTTCAAGGACAGCTCTTATTTGAACTACGGCTTGCCCAAGGTCATCCAGCCAGGTGCAAGTGGAGGAGTGGGGAATCAAACTCCTTTCCCTTCTCCTCCTCACAACAGACACCCTGTGAGGTGGGCGGGGCCGAGAGAGCTCTGACAGAAACGGCTCTTTTTTCAAGAACAGCTCTGATCAGAACTACGGCTTGCCCAAGGTCTTTTCCCTTCCCCTCCCCACAACAGACACGCTGAGAGGTAGGCGGGGCTGAGAGAGCTCTGACAGAAATGGCTCTTTTTTCAAGAACAGCTCTGATCAGAACTACGGCTTGCCCAAGGTCATCCAGCCAGGTGCAAGTGGAGGAGTGGGGAATCAAAGCCGGCTCTCCCAGATTAGAGTCCGCGCACTTAACCACTACACCAAACTGGCTGGTAGAGAGGTCCAGCTCCTGCATTGGCAGACAGCAAGCTTCTGCCCAATTCTCTCTGGCTTCTGCTATCCTCAGCAGTGTGATGGAAGTGTTCTACCTCCTTTGGTGGCTACCAAGAATTGGGAACAAGCCTACCTGTTGTCCCTGTAATCTCACACCAGATAAAGCACAGGTACACGAAGCAGCATCTCTCGCTTGGAGAAAGGCTTCCTTCCCTGCATCCTGACCCTGGGGTCCATTTCACAATGTGATCAGTGGGGCATTTGGATAGACAGTATGGATAACCTGACAAATGTCAATAAAGGCTTTCCGTTGTTGATAGACAGAGCAAGTCTTCTTCTCTCTTGGTGTCCCTTCTTCCAGTGGTGGTGGCATCCTGACCTGGGTAACCTGATCTTCATCAGGTCTCAGAAGCTAAGCAAGGTTGGCTCCAGCTAGTATTTTGATGAGAGACCACCTAGGAATACTAGGGTTGAAAAGAACTGGGTTCGACGCATGGAGAACTCGGACCACGACGTCCGTTCGGACGCGTTTATTGTACTTCACAAGAAGACACACCAAACGGCCCTGCAAGGCCAACTAGATACACTCCACCCGGCACACCTCTGTCCCCATTGGAGGGCTTGAATCTCCCGCCAAGGGTGCTATTGGTGGACTCCTGGTGGACTAGGATCCTAGGTCCCCTTTGTGTTTGGGGACCAAGCTCCTGCTTTAGCCGCGGACCCCTGGTGGCGGTCCGTGTACATAACAAGGGTCATGACCAATGCTCCCGCCATGGAGTCTTGTGAGCAAAAATCCTACTTTGCGAGCGACCGGCATTCAAGTTGTGAGCCAGCAATTTGGCTACGGCATAAATGAGTTTGCTCTGGAGCCGTCCCTCCCTGAGCTAAGACAAAACGTGGGAGCTGGAGGCTAAGAAACTGTGCGCTAACTCACACTGACTCAGCTTAGAGGGAACACTGGTCAGGACGTGGAGGTGAGGCAATGGCAAACCACCTCTGAACATCTCTTGCCTTGAAAACCCTATGAGGTCGCCATAGGTCAGCTGTGATTTGATGGGAAAGAAATGGTGGTAGTGGGGACAACGGGCAGATGTTTGATGCACTGCATTCAGGGAAATGTGTTTAGGATCGGAATAATGAATTTTGAGGTCACACCTCAGTGCTGCATGGATCTACTTGGGAGTAAGCCCCACTGATTTCAACAGGGTGCTATTGCTCTCTGCTGTTTCCCAGTGTCTCACCACGGCTTGCTGTTCTCACCTCACTTATAGAATCATAGAGTTGGAAGGGTCCTCCAGGGTCATCTAGTCCAACTAGATGCACAAGGCAGGGAATTCACAAATGCCTCCCCCTCCTCACCTGCAGTGACCCCTGTTCCATGCCCAGATGATGACAAAAAACCTCCTGGAGTGCTTCCTGACTCCAAAGTGGCAACCAGCATTTCCCTGGGTGTGTAAGAAAGGGCCACGAGAACTAAGCACTGAGGCCACCCTTCCTTCCCTCCCTCTCTCTCACCATCTGCCTAAATTCACAGAATCCACATTGCTATCAGGTGGCCATCTAGCCTCTGTTTGAAAACCTCCAGAGAAGGAGAGCCCACCACCTCCCGAGGAAGCCTGTCCCACTGATGAACTGCTCTAACTGTCAGGAAGGTCTTCCTAACGTTTAGCCAAAAACTCTTCTGATTTAATTTCAACCCGTTGGTTCTGCTCCGACTTTCTGAGGCAACAGAAAACAACTCTGCACCATCCTCTAGATTTCAGCCCTTCAAGTACTTGAAGAGGGTTATCATCTCAGCTCTCAGTCTCTGTTGCAGTAAGATCACTGGAACCATGGGACCCATAACTCCCTGGTTCTATCCCACCTGCTTTCCAAGGGCCTTTGTTCCACACCATGGGCACGATCCAGAAAAAGTGACACACCCCCAATCCTCTGGCAGTGAATGACATCGAAAGCTTATGCTTCTTAGGCATAGATCCAGGGGGGCTCTATGCAGTAGACATGTGCATCAGAAGCAGTAGAACAAATTTTTAGTCCAGTGGCAACTTTAAGGTCAACCTTAAAGGTATTCAAGGTATGAGGTTTCATGTGCAAGACGCACTTTTTCAGATTCAATGAAATGGAAATAGAAATGTGACTGTTATTTCAATTTCAGTTTCATTGTATCTGAAGAAGTATGTGTACACACGAAAGCCTTATCACGAAGAAACCTTTGTTAGTCTTAAGGGTGCTACTGGATTCAAAACTTAGTTTTGCTTGGGACTAAGTCAGTATGGCTGCAAGAGTTGGACCGTAAGGAAGGCCGACCGCTGAAGAATACATGCTTTTGAATTATGGTGCTGGAGAAGACTCCGGAGAGTACCTTGGACTACAAGGAGATCAAGTCAGTCCTAAAAGAAATCAACCCTGACCAGTGTTCCCTCTAAGCTAAGAGTGTGAGCTAGCTCACCGTTTTTTAGCCTCCGGCTCACACATTTTTGTCTTAGCTCAGGAAGGAGGGCTCCAGAGCAAACTAATTTATGCAGCAGCCAGATCGCTCGCTCACAACTTTGATGGCACTAGCGCACAAAGTAGAATTTTTGCTCACAAAACTCCACAGCTTAGAGGGAACATTGACCCTAACTGCTCCCTGGAAGGCCAGATACTGAAGCTGAAGCTCAAGTACTTTGGCCCCCAAATGAGAAGGGAGTCCTCACTGGAGAAGACCCTGATGCTGGGAAAGATTGAAGGTCAAAGAAGATGGGGGCAGCAAAGGATGAGACGGTTAGACAGTGTCATAGATGCAATAAACATGAAATTGAGCAAACTCCAGAGGATGGCGGAGGACAGGAGGGCCTGGCGTGATGTGGCCCATGGGGTCGCGAAGAGTCGGACTCGACTGTGCGACTGAACAACAACAAGAAGTTAGTGGATTCAATGGAACTTCAGACAAGTGAGTAGAATTAGGCCATGTGTCCTTCTACTGTGTGACAAGATCCTATTGATTTTAGGGCAATTTAGCATGGCCAACTCTCTCTGAATCCTACCCCACCTCCTCCTACTTGTATTTGTTTCAGCCACAGTCCTAATCTATTTTGGAACAAGAGCTAATTACTGAGAGGTGGTACCAAAAAAACCCAATAGTTACAAATCTATTTAATAATGATCGTGATAGTGATAGTAGATCCAGGTGGGGGTCGCCGTGTCAGTCTGAAGCAGCAGAACAAAACTGGAGTCGGGTGGCACCTTGATGACCAACAAAGTTCTATTCAAGGCGTATGCTTGCGTGTCTATGCGCACTTCTTGAAGTGCGCATGCACAGGAAAGCTTAGAATAAAACTCTGTTAGTCTTTAACGTGCCACTAGGCTCCAACTTTGTAATAGTGATGACAGTAATAGTAGCAGAAGTAATAGTACTAGAAGTAGTAGTGGTAGTACTAGGGAGGAGGAGGGGGAGGAGGAGGAGAAGGAGGAGGAGAATGGCTGTAGCTCTTTCAGTGCCCTACCATGTTTTGTATACACGAGTGCCCTAGCCCTTACAAATGCCCTGTTTTGGTGTAGTGGTTAGGTGTGCGGACTCTAACCTGGGAGAACCGGGTTTGATTCCCCACTCCTCCACTTGCACCTGGCTGGATGACCTTGGGCAAGCCGTAGTTCTGATAAGAGCTGTCCTTGAAAAAGAGCAGTTTCTGTCAGAGCTCTCTCAGCCCCACCTCCCTCACAGGGTGTCTGTTGTGGGGAGGGGAAGGGAAAAGGAGTTTGTAAGCCGCTCTGAGACTCCTTTGGGTAGGGAAGGGTGGGGTATAAATCCAATCTCTCTCTCTCTCTCTCTCTCTCTCTCTCTCTCTCTCTCTCTCTCTCTCAGGTAGACCAGAACCCCCATATTACAGAAGAAGAAGAAGAGATTGGATTTATACCCCGCCCTTCACTACCCAAAGGAGTGTCAGAGCGGCTTACAAACTCCTTTCCCTTCCCCTCCCCACAACAGACACCCTGTGAGGGAGGTGGGGCTGAGAGAGCTCTTTCCAGAGCTGTCCTTGAGAGAACAGCTCTGAGAGAACTTATGGCTCCAGAGCAAAATAATTTGTGCAGCGGCCAAATCGCTGCGTCGTGACTTGAACGCCAGTAGCTCACAAAGTAGAATTTTTACTCACAAGACTCCGCAGCTTAGAGGGAGCACGGGTTGTGAGCCAGCGACTTGGCCACTGCATCAGTTTGTTTGCTCTGGAGCAACGCTCCCTCTAAACTGTGGAGTCTCATGAGCAAAAATCCTACTTTGTGAGCTGCTGGCATTAAAGATGTGAGCGAGCGATTTGGCTGCTGCAAAAATTATTTGGCTCCGGAGCCCTCCTTCCAGAGCTAAGGCAACAATGTGTGAGCTGGAGGCTAAAAAACTGTGATCTGGCTCACACTAACTCAGCTTAGAGGGAACACTGCTCTGGAGCCCTCCCTTCCTGAGCTAAGACAAAAACGCATGAGCCGGAGCCTAAAAACACTGAGCCGGCTCACACTAACTCAGCTTAGCGGGAACACTGCTCTGGAGCCCTCCTTCCTGAGCGAAGACAAAAACGCAAGAGCCAGAGCCTAAAAACTATGAGCTGGCTCACACTCACTCAGCTTAGCGGGAACACTGCTCTGGAGCCCTCCTTCCTGAGCTAAGACAAAAACGCGTGAGCCGGCGCCTAAAAAGCTGTGAGCCGGCTCACACTCGCTCAGTTTAGAGGGACACACGACGACCTACCCGGATTTGTCTTTGGGGAACAGGCCAGTATTTCGGGGCTAGTTCTGGCTGGGTGGGGGGGGGAAGGTTATTGCCCCCCCCCTTCCCGCAGTTTCTTCGAGAGGGTCTGGCCGCCCGGGCAAGCCAGAGGCAACACTCGGGGTCAATCCTAGCCAAACCAGCCCCCCCCCCCCGGGGGTCTCTTAAAACCAGGCAATGTCTGCGGATTAAAGCCGGCTTCTTAACAGCTTCCTTCTTTTCTCTCTGTCTCTCTCCCCCCGTTATTGTTGTGACTCCATTTGAAACCGCCCCGGCTGGAGCTATTAATTAAACAAGCGCATTAGAGGTTTTTAATGGGTCTCAAATTGCTCGCTGGAAGACGGGAGAGCGAGAGCCGCGTTAATGACGCTGCATTAAGAGCAAATTATACGTATTATGGGATTATCGAGATCTGGGCAGATAAGCGCGGGGGAGGGGGCTGGGAGAGAGGGGCGGGAGAGACGGGTCGGCGAGGCAGGGAAGCGGCGGTGTCGCGCTGCCAGGGAACCCGAGGGGGAGGGCCGCGAGGGAAGCGCGCAGTCCCGGACGCTTGGCGCAGGATCCCGCGCAGAGCGGTGCGCTCCAGGCGCATTCCGGGATGCGTCGCCTGCGCATCGGGTTTTGGAGACTCAGTCCCACGAAATGGGGTTGCGTTTAGGCGCAGGACGGGGCCGGGCAGGAAACTGGGTTTCGGGCCAGGTGGCAGGAAAGACAACTAGGAGGTGGGGGGGGGGTTTCCCCCAGGTGTTCCCTCTAAGCTGAGTGAGTGTGAGCAAGCTCACAGGGGGGGGGGTTAAAGCCACCGGCTCACACATTGTTGTCTTAGCCCAGGAAGGAGGGCTCCAGAGCAAGGCTCCCTCTAAGCTCTGGAGTCCTGTGAGCAAAAATGCTACTGTCTGAGCTACTGGCATGAAAGTTGTGAGAGCAAGGTGATTTGGTTACTGCCTAAATTGATTTGCTCTGGAGCCCTCC
Organism: Gekko japonicus; assembly: GCF_001447785.1. Lineage (NCBI taxonomy): Eukaryota > Metazoa > Chordata > Lepidosauria > Squamata > Gekkonidae > Gekko > Gekko japonicus. Next base: position 32,783 of record NW_015169858.1, on the reverse strand, counting down.
TTCCTGAGCGAAGGCCGAAATGCGTGAGCTGGAGACTGAAAACACTGTGAGCTAGCTCACACTCACTCAGCTTAGAGGGAACACTGCTCCAGAACCTTGACCTTTACATTACCATTTTCGAGGCAAGAGAGGTGCTGAGGTGGTTGGCCATTGCCTGCCTCTGCATAATGACCCTGGGCTTCCTTGGTGGTCTCCCATCCAAATACTAACCAGGACCGAGGATGCTTCGCTTCCGAGATTTGACCAGATCGGGCTAGTAACCTACACTGAGCCACCCAGGTCAGAAGGTGTTGGAAGAGAAGGCCTAGACTCAGCTGCCAAGGGTGTGGGTTGCAAACGAGGCAGTGAGACAGACAGGCAAACGGTGGGGTTGCTTCCTCTTTACTCTCCTCGCAATGCGCCCTCGAAGCCGTGGAGTCTTGTGGGCAAAAACGCTACTTTGTGAGCTCCCAGCATTCAAGTGGTGAGCGAGCGATTTGGCTACGGCGTACGTTAGTTTTGCTCTGTGGCCACCGAACCTGAGCTGAGGCAAAACTGTGTGAGCCGGAGGCTAAGAAACTGTGAGCTGGCTCACACTCACTCAGTCTAGAGGGAACACTGCGAGTCTCCTGCCTCTGTCCCTTGGAAGTAGATCGATAGATTACAGGGAACCTTCCTTCCTTCCTTCCTTCCTTCCTTCCTTCCTTCCATCCTTCTCCTCTAAATTCCTTCTGTTTCCTCTATAACCTCACTGGTCAAAATATTTTTTTATCCTTAATTTTCCCTTGATGTGCTAAATCACACAGCCGGCTAAAATTTGCCCCTGTCCAATCCGCAAATGCATTAGGGATCACAGGGTTTTTAAAAATAATTTCTACTTCACCTCATTTTTATAAACAAAAAACAACTGTGGACCCCAGTGATATAAGGAAAAATGAAGACAGTAAAGCAGCGAGGGGGCAGTTTTAGTGGGTAAACCAGAGAGAAGGTAGGATTAAGAGCCCCTCTTTAACCTGTACTGGTCTTTGCTGTATTTTGCACAGGTAAAGCAATCCTGAGGGAAAACTACACCTAACTGAACACCATGTTAGCCTTTGGAACAGGCCTTGGGAATGCTTGAATGTTGGCATTTATTTAGAAATTTATACCCAGTGTTGGGATGCTGGCGACATCCCTCTGGTTTCCCATTGTTTTTTCCCCACCAGTCGGTAGGCAGCGGTGAGAGACACCCGCTATCAGCAGGGCCTGATAAACCTATCTCTACCCCATACTGGATCTATAAAGAATATTGATGTGGTCTCTGGGAAAAGTCACCGGTGTCCTTCCTAAATCGTTAGACCCTCTAGCTTCCTCCTTCCCTCCTTCCTTCCTTCCTTCCCTCCCTCCCTCCCTCCCTCCCTCTCACACATTTGAAAAAAGTGTACCTTGCACACCAAAGCTCATACCTTGAATACACCTTTGTTGATCTTAAAGGTACCACTCTGAACTCTCAATTCGTTCTACTGCTTCAGACAAGTTCGGCTGACTACCTGGGTTTCTCTTATCTGGCAGGCTTAACAAAAAAAAGAGCAAGCTGTTCTCGTCTCCGCCACAATGGAGGCAGGATCCCCTCTGGATCCAAGGCAGCTTAGATTCCTTCAGTCTCTCTTCCGTTAAGCTTCGCTATCTGGGATGTAGTTCCCAAAGAAAAGGACTGTTATTAGTCTTGACACTGGGAAAAGAGGCTCGGTGTGTGAACTCTGTAACTCTGCCAGCGCCCTGAGAACAAAGAACTGCGTGTAGCCTAGTGCAGGCTGCTAAATCTGAGACGGGGTACTGGACGAAGGGGTTACTCCCAAATCCCCGTGTTCCCTCTAAGCTGAGTGAGTGTGAGCCAGCTCACAGGTTCTTAGCCTCTGGCTCACACATTTTGGCCTTAGCTCAGGAAGGAGAGCTCCGGAGCAAACTAATTGATGCAGCAGCCAAATGGCTGGCTCCCAAGTTGAATGCCCGCAGCTCACAAACAGTGTTCCCTCTAAGCTGAGCTAGTGTGAGCTAGCTCACAGTTTTTTAGCCTCCAGCTCACAATTTTTTTTCTTAGCTCAGGAAGAGAGGGCTCCAGACCAAATGAATTGACCCAGGAGCCAAATTGCTGGCTCCCAACTTGAATGCCAGGAGCTCACAAAGTAGAATTTTTGCTGACAAGACTCCACAGCTAAAAGGGAGTGTTGGTCAGGGCCAGTGTTCCCTCTAAACTAAGTTAGTGTGAGGTAGCTCACAGTTTTTTAGCCTCTGGCTCACACATATATATATATTTTGCCTTAGCTCAGGAAGGAGAGCTCCAGCGCAAACTAATTTACGCAGCAGCCAAATCGCTCGCTCCCAACTTTAATGCCAGTAGCTCACAAAGTAGAATTTTTGCTCACAAGACTCCACAACTTAGAGGGAACATTGCAAACCAGTGTTCCCTCTAAGCTGAGTCAGTGTGAGCTAGCTCACAGTTTTTTAGCCTCCGGCTCACACATTTCTGTCTTCGCTCAGGAAGGAGGGCTCCAGAGCAAACTCATTTACGCCGCAGCCAAATCGCTTGCTCACCACTTTAATGCCAGCAGCTCACAAAGTGGAATTTTGGCTCACAAGACTCCACAGCTTAGAGGGGGCATTGCTCCCATAACAGAAGGCAGGGAGAGGAGCCCAAAAGAGACCAGATCGAACCGAACATGGAGGGGAACAGGGGGTCATAGAAGGAAAGAGAAAGAAATACATATGAACACATATATAGCTGCGCCACTTTGGCTTTCTTTCATCATCGGGCTTTATGGTACCTTCTGCATAGATATATGGCCATTTTATGGTTGTTCAAAGGTGACTTTGCACTCAGTAGGCGTTGGCCACGGGGGTATTTATATGTGGTTTTGAGCAGCACCTTTTCTGTTCCAAAGTGTGAGCTAGCTCACAGTTTTTTAGCCTCCGGCTCACACATTTCTGTCTTCGCTCAGGAAGGAGGGCTCCAGAGCAAACTCATTTACGCCGCAGCCAAATCGCTTGCTCACCACTTTAATGCCAGCAGCCAAATCGCTTGCTCACCACTTTAATGCCAGCAGCTCACAGAGTGGAATTTTGGCTCACAAGACTCCACAGCTTAGAGGGGGCATTGCTCCCATAACAGAAGGCAGGGAGAGGAGCCCAAAAGAGACCAGATCGAACCGAACATGGAGGGGAACAGGGGGTCATAGAAGGAAAGAGAAAGAAATACATATGAACACATATATAGCTGCGTTGTACTGAATCAGACCATTGGTCTGTCAAGGCTGGTACTCAGGGCGATTCTGCAATGGTTTTTCCCTCCCTTGTTTGACGAAACCCACGTTGGAACAGAAATTCCCCTCTGCATTGCATGCCACTTTCACTTCCTTTGACCCTCGGGTTTTATGGTAGCCTCCACACTGCACGCCACTTTGGCTTTCTTTCATCATTGGCAATGCTCCCTCTAAGCTATGGAGTCTTGTGAGCAAACATTCTTCTTTGTCGGCTAGTGAGATTAAAGTTGAGAGCGAGCAGTTTGGCTGCTGCATCAATTAGTTTGCTCTGGAGCCCTCCTTCCTGAGCTGAGACAAAAATATGTGAGCCGGAGGCTAAAAAACTGTGAGCTAGCACACACTAACTCAGCTTAGAGGGAACACTGATTCATCCGGCTTTACGGTACCTTCTGCATAGATTTATGGCCGTTCAAGGGTGACTTTGCAGTCAGTAGGCGTTGGCCCCGGGGTATTTGAATGTAGTTTTGAGCAGCACCTTTTCTGTTCCAACGTGGGTTTGGTAAAACAACAGAGGGAAAAAGCCAATGTAGAATCAGTGTTGGGTATTACAAGTTGAAAACACTCAGTATATCTGGGGTTAAATGTTTATGTTACTCACAGGAAGTCACATGTTTTTCATGTAACCAACTCATGTAACCAATGTTCTTTAGATATAGAAAGCCCGGGAATTTTCTCCCTGATCTAGGAATTGGATTGGGACTAAAGTGTCAAGGTGTATTACCATTTTATGGCTTCTCTTCCCGTCTTTGTTTGGTGTTCTGAGAAGAAGAAGAAGAGCAGCCATAATCTCTCTTCTAGTTTTGTCTTTGTAGAGTAAGGATGTAGCCGATTATGCTCGGTTGTTATTTTCATCCCAGTTACCCTTCCCATGCTAGAATTTAGTAAAAACTTTATACTTTAATCACACATGGACTCTCAGTCTGAATTATTTTACTCTGGCTCTGCTGGACTATCTTATCTCTGCTAAATACCATTTTTTCAATTTCTCACTATCACTCAACAAAGGTTATGGGTACCCAGATCGCTTCAGCTGCGCAAGATAGCTAAGCAGAGGCCCTGTTCATACGAGGCATTTTGGGCTGGGAGGGGGACGAAACGGGGGCGGAGCAAACGGGCGCGATCCCACGGCAACATCTGGGAATTGTTGCCTGCCCGTCCCTGATCCGTCCCTACCGCCGAAAACGCACACTAAAAAAGAACCACCTACCTAGGTGGTTGTATCCAT
>NW_015169858.1:22005-25246 GCF_001447785.1 Gekko japonicus | reverse complement strand
AACTCCAATACTGTCCTACTGATCAGATGATTGCTGACATCCTGACCAAGCCGCTTGACAAGCAACGTTTTGAGACTCTTCATGAATGTTTGAATCTGCATGACTTTTGTGTTATAACTTGAGAAGGGGTGTTGGGTATTACAAGTTGAAAACAGTATATCTGGGGTTATATGCAGTGTTTCCTCTAAGCTGAGTTAGTGTGAGCTGGCTCACAGGTTTTTAGCCTCCAGCTCACACATTTTTGTCTTAGCTCAGGAAGGATGGCTCCTTTAAATGTTTGTTTATGTTACTCACAGGAAGTCACATGTGTTTCATGTAACCAATGCTGTTTTAGGAGTACAAGCTGGGGAATTTTCTCCCTGATCTAGGAGTCTGATTGGGACGAAAGTGTCAAAGTGTTTTAGCATTTTATGGCTCCTTTCCCCGTCTTTGTTTGCTGTTCTCAAGAAGAAGTAAGAGTAGCCATAATTGCTCTCTTCTAGTTTTGTCTTTGTAGTGCAAGGATGTAGCCGATTTAGCTCTGTTGTTATTTTCATCCCAGTAACCCTTCCCCAAGCTAGAATTTAGTAAAAACTTTATATTTTAATCACACATGGACTCTCAGTCTGAATTATTCTACTCTGGCTCTGCTAGACTATCTTATCTCTGCTAAATACCATTTTTTCAATATGTCACTATCACCCAACCTTCAAAGCGCTTTGGGAATTGTTTGCAAGGAGATTTCCCCGTTTTGCGCAGGAAAATCCAGTCGCGAAAGCACACTGAAAGTGCATTATCCAATGCCTGTGAAATCTGGATTCCAGTCCAGGGCGCACCTCGGAGACCAGTGAGATTTCCGTGGGATTGGGCTGTCCAGAGTCAAAGCTCCCTTCGGCCAGGTAAGATATCTACAATCTTCTCTGGCTCTAAGGAGCTCCTGAACGCTAGACCCTACGGCTGCCCTTTGAATCTATCCGCTTTTCCCCTGCGCCCCTTTGCGAAAGACCGGGCCCCAAACCTCGGCAAAGTCCCTTCCGCCTTCTCCTTCTGTCTGAGACGTCTACAGTTCACAACGGAACCACCCCCCCTTCTTTCCCGGCACATTTGGTTTCCCCTTCCCTAATTCAATGTTCTGCCTTAACCTGGATTGCCCAGGCTCGCTCAGTCTCGGGAGAGACCGTCGGGCCATATCGGGGTCGCTACGCAGAGGCAGGCGACGGCAAACCTGCCTGAACGTCTCCTGCCTTGAAAAGCCGACAGGGTTGGTCATAGGTCAGCTGTGTTTTGAGGGCCCTTTCCACCACCAGTTCCCTAGCCCGCCCTAGATGGCCCCGGCTGGCCCGATCTGGTCAGATCTCGGAAGCTAAGCCCTGGGCAGTGTTTGGATGGGAGGACACCAAGGAATACCAGGGCGGTGAGGCAGAGGCAGGCAATGGCAAACCACCCCTCCTAGTTTCTTGCCCTGATCTGGATGGGCCCCGGTTAGCTTGATCTTGGGAGATCTCGGAAGCTAAGCAGGGTCAGCCCTGATCAGTATTTGGGTGGGGGAGCTCCAAGGAATACCAGGGTCGTGGCGCAGAGGAAGGCAATGGCAACCCACCTCTAAACGTCTTTTGCCTTGAAAACCCTACCGGGTCCAACTCAGCCGTGGATCGAGCTCTGTCCACCACCAGGTTCTCTACTCTTCTCCACCCAGTCCGGACCAGTCCAGACCAGCGTTCCCTCTAAGCCGAGTTAGTGTGAGCTAGCTCACAGTTTTTTAGCCTCCAGCTCACACATTTTTGTCTTAGCTCAGGGAGGATGACTCCAAAGCAAACTGATGTATGCAGTAGCCAGATCGCTCGCTCACAACTTTAATGCCAGTAGCTCACAAAGTAGAATTTTTGCTCACGAGACTCCACAGTTTAGAGGGAGGATTGGTCTGGACCAATGTTCCCTCTAAGCTGTGGAGTCTGGTGAGCAAAAATTCTACTTTGTGAGCTACTGGCATTAAAGTTGTGAGCAAGAGATTTGGCTGCTGGATAAACTAGTTTGCTTTGGAGTCATCCTTCCTGAGCTAAGACAAAAATGTCTGGCTCACAACTTTCACGCCAGTAGCTCACAAAGTAGAATTTTTGCTCACGAGACTCCACAGCTTGGAGGGAACATTGGTCCAGATCAATGCTCCCTCTAAGCTGTGGAGTCTTGTGAGCAAAAATCCTACTTTGTGAGCTACTGGCGTGAAAGTTGTGAGCGAGCGATTGGGCTGCTGCATCAGTCAGTTTCCTCTGAAGCCCTTCTTCCTGAGCGAAGACAAAAACGTGTGAGCCGGAGGTTAAAAAAAACGGTGAGCTAGCTCACACTAACACTGGCCCAGACCTTTCCCTTCACGGCATCTGCGCGGCGGTCCACGTTTGCCCGAATCTATTAGTGTGAAAACCCAAGATCTATAAGAATCTACAACATGCCTGCCAATGCTCCCTCTAAGCTGTGAAGTCTTGTGAGCAAAAATCCTACTTTGTGAGCTACTGGCATTAAAGTTGTGAGCGAGTGTTGGGTGATAGAGCCAGCCATTTGGCTGCTGCATAGATTAGTGTTGGGTGTTACAAGATAAAAACACTCAGTATATATTGGGTTAAATGTCTGTTTTGTTGTTACAGGAAATCACATGCTTTTGTGTAAGCGAATGTTAGTTTAGGTCCCCCAGCCCGGGAAAATTCTTCCTGTTCCAGGAGTTTGATTGGAAGCAAAGTGTCAAAGTGTCTTTGCATTTTATGGCTCCTCTTCTTCCTCTCTTTGTTTGCTGTTCTGAAGAAGCGTGTAAGAGAAGCCATTGCAGCTCTTCTAGTCTAGTCCTTTGTAGAGTGAAGATGTGGCTGTTTAGCTCTGTTGTTATTTTCCTCCCAGTTACCTTTCCCAGTGCTAGAATGTAGTAAAATCTTTTATATTTTAAACACACATGGACTCTGAGTCTGATTATTGCTCTCTGGCATTGCTAAGCTGTTTTTTCTCTGCTGAGTCGCAATTTTCATAAAGAAACTCCAACAATTAGTTTGCTCTGGAGCCCTCCTTCCTGAGCGAAGACAAAAATGTGTGAGCCGGAGGCTAAAAAAACCCTGTGAGCTAGCTCACACTTACTCAGCTTAGAGGGAATACTGGTGCCTGCGCCTAACATTTCAAAGCTCCGGTGTCCTACAAAAAAAACACCATTGGACTCCGTATTTCTTCCCGGAGACCCCGTCCCACCCCCCAGCTATCCACCCCCTCCTGAAGAAACTCCCCC
>NW_015169858.1:19319-21117 GCF_001447785.1 Gekko japonicus | reverse complement strand
CCGAATTTGCCATCTCATCAAACGCCGGAGGAGGGCCAGGAGATATCACCGCGTCGCCTCTTTTCATTAAGTGCCCCCCCCCCCAATATTTAGCGTTTGGGGGGGAAATCCAGCGGTCCCTCCCGCAGCTGGGTTAAAGAACCCTTTTTGGATAAACCGTCCGGAGGGTTTTAAAAGTACGAGGGGGGGGGATCCCACCCCTAACGGGTCCCAGAGAGAAAAAGCACAGCTCAGGAAGGAATTCCTCAAAAGGGAGAAGGGGTCTGGAATGACCCTGGGGTGGGGGGTGGGGGGAGGCAAGGTTCCCTCTTTTTAGGTTCCCTCTAAGCTGTGGAGTCTTGTGAGCAAAAATTCTACTTTGTGAGGGCCTGGCATTAAAGTTGCGAGCCGGCGATTTGGCTGGGGCATACATTAGTTGGCTCTGGAGCCCTCCTTCCTGAGCGTAGATAACTAATGTGTGAGCCGGAGGCTAAAAAACTGTGACCTGGCTCACACTGACTCAGCTTAGAGGGAACACGGGGGGGGGCAGTTGAGAAGGAGAAGGGGGAGTCAGGCTTCAAAATCAGAACGGAGAAGGCAGGAAGACAGACAGACGGGAGGGAGGGAGAAAAAGTAGGAAGAGAGGGAGGGAGGGAGGGAGGAGAGGAAGGGAGGGAGGGAGAGAGAAAGGGGAGGGTGGGTGAAAGAAAAGGAAGGAAGGAGGGAGGGAAAGAAAGAGAAAGTGTTGGAGTTTCAAGTTGCTTACACTTCAGTCATTACAGAGTTAAGTGTTGTTTGTTAGGAAACAGGATGTTACCTTACATAATGCATTCTAAGGCGGGAAGTTTGTGGGAGTTGTTTACCCTAATGAAGTGACCTGTAACCTTTGTATTGGTCAACTAACAACTTGTTTGTGGAAATGCTTTGATCTAGCATTCACAAGGTTTATGGCCCTTTGTGTGAACCAGAGAGGAAGTTCTCTTCTAGAAGCCAGGACAGTTAGAAAGATGTAGCTGTTAGCATATAGTACTGAAAGTAACTGCAAGTATGTAACCTTTTTATTTTATTTCTTTTATCCAAAGTACCCTACCCATGTTTTATTTTTTTATAGTAAATATATTTTTCTTTTACTAATGTGGCTCTTGTGTTTGCAATCTCAGAATCCCAACAGAAAGGGAGGGAGAGAAAGGGGGAGGGAGAAAGAAAAGGAGGGAGAGGGGGAGAGTGGGGCGGGGGGGGAGAGAGAGAGAGAGAGAGAAAGAGAGAGAAAAAGAGAGAAAGAAAGAAAGAAAGAAAGAAAGAAAGAAAGAAAGAAAGAAAGAAAGAAAGAAAGAAAGAAAGAAAGAAAGAAAGAAAGAAAGAAAGAATCCCATCTCTAAATAGGTCCCAGACTGAAAATTACAGCTCAGGGAAGAATCCCTAAAAAGGTTGAAGGAGTCTGGAATAACCCCCGGGGGGGGGCGGGGTGTGAGAAAGCGAAAGGGGGGGGGTCATGATTGAACACCAGAGCCCCGTGTCCTGTACGTAGCAGGCCGGTTTCTTCGCCAGCGATTTTGTCTTTTGAAACGGGCGATCTGAATACGCGGCTTTTTCAAGGCGGGGAGCCGCGCCCGGCCTGTTCTGTACAACATTAATATGATCTCTGCAGAATTTGGGTCCCCGGAAAGATTAGCATATCAAAGGCGGCGCCCGGGGCGAGAGAAGCTATCGATAGGCTCGCAGGAGGGAGAGTAAAGATTATTGGCTGTGATGGGGCGGAGAGCCCGGGCTGCGGGCGAGATCCGGCACACCGTTAAGTGGGAGCGACCGGGCCTGGGGG
>NW_015169858.1:6907-19192 GCF_001447785.1 Gekko japonicus | reverse complement strand
GAACGGGGAGGGGGGGGCGAATCTCGGCTCTGGGAGATCATTAACTTGCCGGCACCGAACCCTAGACCCCACCCCCCTTCATCCGTTTCCCGAGTCTCATTAAAAAGGCAACCGCCCATCTCGGGGCCCCGGTGGTCTCAGCTGGGACCGGCCGATCCGGGGCAGGCGAAGAAAGATGCGCGGACTCGGCCGAGGGATTTCTTCAGGAGGGGGAGGCAAGAGGGGAGGGGGTTAAATGGATTAATGTATTCATTTCCCGGAGAACAATGGGGCCGTCCCGCGGGCAGGGCCGCCGGAGAGGCAGCAGCGCCCCCCCTCCAAACCATATTTGATTCGTTTTAGGTCGGTTTTCTTTCCTGCATACTTCTGTGTGCCTTATGAGTTACCCTCGCTGTTTATCTCTTGTCCGTTTCTGGAGTTATAAATTCCTCCCGTTCTTCTTGGAACTCTGGAGTTATAATGGTCTTTGTCTTAAGGATGTGAGATTGTCCTTGGTTATGGTTCTGCCATAATTCAAATCCTTCCTTCCTTCCTTCCTTCCTTCCTTCCTTCCTTCCTTCCTTCCTTCCTTCCTGTTTCCGACCCCGGACCTTTGCCATATCGAAGCCAGCGCTCCTGAACGGATTTGCGTGGTTGTGTTGCTTTGCAGGCGAGGAGCCCGACTGATTTGCGCCGCTACAAGGGAGGCGCAGAACCGCCCCTTGTTTTGATTGCCGCAAAGACGTGCCCCCTCCCCACCTCCTTTTTGAAGTCGTACAAAATATTTGTATGTATTTTGAATATACATTTCAAACTTCTCGGCTCGCCTTTGATACGATCTCTCCCTGACTTGAGCGGGAGCGAGAGAGACAGAGCTGTTGAGCTCTTAAGATCAGTCGCGAAAACAGCCTTCCTGGCTTCTTTTTGTTTTTCATGCCGGATTTCCTTCACTATCAATCTTTAAGCCCCTGAATAACTCGATCGCCTTTTGGAAAAAAAGAGGGGGGGGGAGAGAGCGGCCCAGCCGTCTTTCTTCGCTACGATCAGCCGCTCAGATAATTGGGAGCGCCTTACCCGGAGAACTTAACATCGACTCGATAAGAAAATCTCCTTCAGACGGGAGATTAGAGTCCAGTCAGGCAGCCAGGCCGCCGTTTGATGGGAATCCTTTTCAATAACGACCCAACTCCAAAGATTCTTGTAATGAATAGGAACTGAATTCCAAGGTGGCGGAATAAACATCACCCGCCAGTTGCGGGGTGTGTGTGTGTGTGCGCGCGATGTGTGAATGCAAGAAAGCGCAGCGAACAGAATCCAGATCCTCGAATCCCAGGGAAAGGCCTTCTTCCAACCTGGAAACCTCTCAACATTCCTATTTACAGTCAACATTCCATCTTTTCTCAACATTCCTATTTTCATTCATTATTCCCATCTTCTCAACATTCCTATTTTCGGCGCCCCCTTTTTATGCCCCCAGAGAGCGGCGACCCTGAACAACGCAGCGTAGAAAAACAAAGCGTGAAAACAGTCTTTCAAAACCCCAAAAGGGGAAAGCGGTGTATAAAACAGCGAGGTTCAATTGACGAAGGAGGATCTGGGTTTTGGGGGGAATTAACAAGCGGCATACGATCAACGCGCCATTCGTGAATCTGCAGGTTAGTCTCCGTCGCTCTCAAAGGCCCTTACTCCCAAGAAGCGCCGCAGCCTAAAGCGATGGAGACCTCTGACTTTGTGGATCGGGTATTTAAAAAAGCAACGCCGGGAAGGAAAACGGAGTCGCTTGGGGGCCGCGTTAGCAAAGTGGACGGGCAGGGAGCTGTCCATTTCAGCACCACCAGCTTGGCTTTCCGCGGCCGCTCCCGTTTGGGTATCTCTAGCGCGTCCGCTTTCCCCTGCGTTTCAAACTCCCCTATTCCGCCACCGGCCTATCTCGCGTGTCAAGTTACTTCACAACGTCTCTCACACACGTTCAGATCAACACTCACACCTTTCACGTGTCGCCACGGCGGGCTTCCACGGAACAAAAACTCAAAGGCGGCGGAGAAACGAACGACGCAATGAAGGGACCGATTCGAAATCCTCCCGGGGGGCGGGGGGGGGGCGGGGAAGCCTGCTGGCTTCGAAGTGGACCCCCGTCTATGCCAGTGGAAATACCCACAAGCAGTGTTCCCTCTAAGCTGAGTTAGTGTGAGCTAGCTCACAGTTTTTTAGCCTCCGGCTCACACATTTTTGTCTTTGCTCAGGAAGGACGGCTCCAGAGCCAACTGATTTATGCAGCAGCCAAATCGCTGGCTCACAACTTTAATGTCAGTAGCTCCCAAAGTAGAATTTTTTGCTCACATGTCTCCACAGCTTAGAGGGAGCAATGCCCACGAGTGAGCCCCTTCCAAGTAGCGTGTTTGGGACTGGGCGTGTTAGACAAACGGCCGTCGGTCTACCCGGTGAAAATACCCATTCCACGCCATTAGAGAGAAGAAATGAATAACATACACACTGCTGACCACTGGACTTCATAATGAATGGTCGGAACGAATAAATGCCACCTCTAGCACGCAAATAAGACCGGGTTCCTGTCGAATTCTAATCCACACCCATAACATTCGCTCTCCCCTTAGTGCTCTGTAAGGGAATCGAGTTTCCTTTGGCGTAGACTTCAGATGTGTGTGTGTGTGTGTGTGTGTGTGCATATATATATACACACACACAAACGTATGTATGTATGTATTTCCAGAAAAAGACACCAAAGGAAACACGACGCCCCGGCCCCCACGCAGTTCACCTCTCGATCTTAATTCTGAAAACAGTTCGCTTTCCCGACTGGGCTTCTGTTGTTGTTATTCTTTCCCCCATATTCTATCCGATCCAACACGAGCTTGACTACAAAGCCAGCGCCTCCCTCTGAAGTCCCAGATCGCTGTGATCTCATGCCAGCGGATCCCTTCACCTCCTGCTTTTAGGCGGCGACCGGAGAGTTATGGCGTAAATCCTACCCCCCCACACACACACACTCCTCCCAATCCAGCCTTCTAATCATTTCAGACGGGCGTAGAAACCAGACCGAGATCGCTTTCCTTGTCGACTTCGACCGCTGCTGCCTTCCTGCCTTTAAACCGCCTCCACGTTTAGTTCAACTTCCCTGCGGAGCCTTCGAGTTCTCCCCACACGCAGACACACAAAAGTCCCAACTAACTGGGCTGCTTAGTCTGCAGTCACTTCGAGGCATAAGAACGTCAGAGAAGCCAATGTTGGATCAGGCCAATGGCCCATCCAGTCCAACACTCTGTCACGCAGTGGCCAAAAAGACCCCAACGAAATAGGGAAGGCAAACGGGGGAGAAATATGACAGTGGGCAGAAAAATACACCTTTCTCCTGTCTGTTCTCTATAGATTAACCCGATTGCACCAGAGAATAAAGACTGTCCTCGAAACATCAGAACGCGCCGTTGTGTTTGACGGGGCTTCTTCTCTATAGCTGATTTCCAAGACTTCTTATCTCAGTACTCTGGGGGGGGAAACCAAACGGGGGGGGGGGTAGACAGCAGTGTTCCCTCTAAGCTGAGGAAGTGTGAGCTAGCTCACAGTGTTTTTTTTAAAGCCCCCGGCTCACACATTTCTGCCTTCGCTCAGGAAGGATGTCTCCAGAGCAAAACCAATGTACGCAGTGGCCAAACCGCTCGCTCACCGCTTTAATGCCAGTAAACTCACAAAGTAACATTTTTTGCTCACAAGACTCCACAGCTTAGAGGGAGCATTGGTCGACCAGGCCTCGCTCCTTTAGAAAAGCGATGGTTTGGATCGGAGATCCCCTTGGCTACCTAGGAGTGCATTTTTAAAAGACGGGCGGATAAGACAGCTGTTATTATTAAAAATGGGATTAAAAAAAACAAATAGTTTTGCAATTCGCTTACCTCTCCTTATGACTCCGCCTTGGCCGTTCAGCACCAGCCCACACTGGGCCTCCACCGAGCCCTTGAAAAGAGAACAGCGAAAGAGAATTAGAGTTAAAGTGGAATAAATGGCCCGAAGAGCCTCGAAGAACTTGTGGGAAGAAGACTTTGCGTTCTGACTGCGGTCGAGGTTTTTACGACGCGGGTATGGAATTTTACATGCCTCCCCAGATCGCTCCCTTACGAAATCCCCTTAAAAAAAGAAAAAAAGAAAGAAAAAAAGTGGTCTTGTATATTTCAGAACCGCGGGAAGGGACAGCTCCCTCTCGGAAGAAAGAATCCGTTCCCCCTGTTCTCAGAGAACGACGATCTTTTGTTTTGGTGATTGACAGACAGAAAGAGGAAGCCAGAGAAGTATGGACTGACAAACGGGGGGGGGGATGTCTTGGCGGGGAGAAAGAAGAATTATTATTCTCAGAAATGAATTCGATGACATATCCGTAGGAAACCCGCCCCTCCCCGTTGCAATTTATCGCGCAGAGATCTCAACCTCGTTCTGTTAAGTGCCCCGTTCGTGTTTCTCAGAATTAGTGTCAGGTTGTTAGAAACAAGAAGCGTGAAGCGGGAAGACTTAGAGACGGGGCTCTGAAGGTACACGGCATTTTGCTGGGTGTTCCCAAGATAGCTCGCTGATCGACAATGCCCTCAAATGGCCTACGGAACCGCGGCAAACGGTGAGGGTTGCCCCATCGACTTTGAATGGGATGCGGATTTGAGGATTTGCGGATCTGCGCTCGTCCGTATCCCAAGGATTCAGCTCACCCCAAAGGCCAAACGTTCCCTCTCCAGGTGGTGAGCGCCCTATTCTGGGTTTTCGATACTGGTCGGGAATGACAATTCTTTACCAAAAAAAACCCCAACCTAAAATAAAAATCGAAATCTGCCTTCCCCTCGATGAACTTTCCTCGTGATGCGAACCTCTAAATCCTTTTTGCACCGTGGCAATGTGTCAAAAGAGGGCATTTTCCTTTAACAAACAAACGAGGGTTGGGGGGGACATGAAAGAGACCTTTAAGGGTGTTAACCTATTCAACAGCCCGTGAAGAGTTAAGTGCATGCAGAGAAAGAGTTGGTGCATGATAATTTAAAAAAAGAAAAGAAAAGAAAAGAAACTGCTTCTCACACACGCACACGAAATCTTTACAAGTCTTCCTCAGCGCCTTGGTTCTGGCCATATTGAGGCTGGCCAGGGCGGGGGGAACCCTCCCTTTTCCAGGCCTCTTTTGAGTTTTAAGTGTTCTGCCTTAAAGTGATTATGAAATCAATATGGAGAAAAACTGGGCGACTGAGCATAAATTAAAGCGCTGACGGGAAAAGGTGTGACAGTTCTCTTTGTTGCCCATGGAAAATCTTTTTAGGGGACTCAAAGATGCCCATTCCGGCTCCAGCACTCCTTGCATCTGTTCGGCTGACTTAAACAGCCTCCCGAACGCCGGGACCTTCACTTAACATTCTGAGCAGGGGGGAAAGTATATTTACATTTGTTGCATTGGGAATGAGGCATATGTTGATAAAGAAAGTCGACCGGGAAGGGGAGGTGAGGGGGCGAGAGGAGGCGAAAAGACTGGCCGGGAAGGAGGCGTCAAGCCTCCCCTGCTCTTTCCGTAGGTCGGGGAAACAAAAACGACGACGACGACACAACAGACTCGCTCTAAACCTGCAAGGTGAAATTAACCAGCCTTTTCCAAGGTGAAATTAACCAGCGTGAAATTGACCAAGCGTTTACAAGGCGAAATTGATAAGCCTCCCTCCCCTCCAGGTGAAATTAACAAGCCGGGAGAGTCAAGCAAACCAGCCCGGAAGAATTTAGGGAGCGTGTTTGTTTGTTTGTTTGTGTCCCAACACATTCGCCAAACCTCACGACGCCTTAAACGCAAAAGAGAGGGGGGAAACACCTTAGGTCGCCTTCATTATGCCGAACCGAAAAGAGGTCACCATGTGTGGCACCTTAAAGACTTCACGCGCGTTAGTTAATACAGGGAGAATCTCGCGGGTCGCTACGGTGCTACTGGACTCGAACCTCAGCGTTCTCTCTTTTGATTTTTTTGGGGGATATTTTCGATACAGCTTTGGAGTCTCAGAAAGGATCGCAAATAAAGTTCTTTTTAAAAAGGGGAGGGAGGTGTCTGTGTATCTATTTATAACGAGTCCCTTCAAATCTGTCTGCCCTCCGGTACTTGGGATGGGGGGGGAGGGCGGGCGGAGAAGGAGGGCCGGAGCCAAACGCGTTGTTTGGTCGGATGACATCGCATAAATGACCAGTTGAATGGCGCTAAGTCGAAAATTGGATAAACTATGGTGCTTTTTCTTCGCCCGGGATTTAGGCATTGTCCGCCGACTCGCAAACGTCCCTAATCCCTTCTTTTGAGGGAGAGGGGGGAAAATACACGCCTTTGTGCGGGGCGTCGGGGGAAAAAAATGTACAACTAAAAAAAGAAGAAGGAAGAAGAAATCAGCCGCAGACGCGGTTATATATCTATAAAAGGAGTAAATAGGTCTTATTGAAAGTAGAAAATCGTGCCAAGGGCTTGGAGATGGAAAGTCAAGTTGGAGGGAAACTGTTCCTTACGGGCCCCCGTTGATCTCATCCTTGGGTCCCTAATCCAATGCTCCCTCTAAGCTGTGGAGTCTCGTGAGCCAAAATCCTACTTTGTGAGCTGCTGGCATTCAAGTGGTGAGCGAGCGATGCGGCTGCTGCGTACATTAGTTTGCTTTGGAGCCATCTTTCCTGGGCTAAGACAGAAATGTGTGAGCCGGAGGCTAAAAACCTGTGAGTTGGCTCACACTAACAGCTTAGAGGGGACACTGGTCCCTACCTAGGTGAGCGGAGGGGCCTCTTTCTGCGCAGATCCTGACATCTCACCTTGTCGAGAGAGAAGAAGCTCGCTTTGGCGCGGAAGGGAAGAGAATTCCGAACCGGAACCATTCCCCCCCCCCAGGAGGAATTTTCCTCCATCAACTCGATGTCCTGCGTGCAAAGAGAGCCAAGCCCAATACCGCTCCCTGAACCCCGACGCCCAACCTGATGGATAAGGAGCAGTGTTCCCTCTAAGCTGAGCTAGTGTGAGCGAGCTCACGGTTTTTTAGCCTTCGGCTCACACATTTTTGTCTCATTTCAGGAAGCAGGGCCCCAGAGCAAGCTAATTTACGCAGTACCAAATCGCTGGCTCACCACTTGAATGCCAGCAGCTCACAAAGCAGAATTTTGGCTCACAGGTCTCCACGGCTTAGAGGGAGCATTAAGGAGCTCTCTCCTTCGGCGTCTTTCTTCCAGGCTCAGAACTTTTGAATTCGATAAGACTTTAAAAAAAAGAAAAGGAGGGTGCGTTGGGGGGGGAGGGGGGTTAGAAACAAATAAACAGATGGCCGCAAAAAGGGGACGCGGCCAGGGAAGGCGAGGGACGCAAGTAGGTAGATGCGATACAATGGTGGGCGGGAAGAAATGGATTCCTTGGCCGAAGGGAACCCGGGCTGGCCTGTGAGAACAGATCTCTCTCGCCTGGGGTTGCCCTGTATCGCCTCATCCTCAGCACCCTCGAAATACCAGTCAGCGGTCACCCACACGAAATAACCCGCTTCCAATCCGTTTGCAGTCCCCTTCCCAGCTAGATCTTGCCAACCCAGGAAGTCAAATCCAGACGGAAAGGGAGTGGGAACCGGTTGTTTTCACGTGGGCCACCGCAGCTGTACATGCAGGTGTGCGCAAGTGCGATCAAGCCCGCAGCCGATTTCTGGCGACCCCCGCAAGGGGCTTTCACGGCAAGTGATTACGGCAGAGGTGGGTGGCCGTGGGCCTGCCTCCACCCAAGCCTTTCTTCCCGACCCTGCTTAGCTTCGATGGGGATCAGGGGCTATATATACCAGCTGCCTTCTCTCTCTCTCTCTCTCTCTCAAAATGATCTGAATGGGCCGGGCCTTCGTCCGTCTTCGTTTTCAGGAAGGCGGGAGGGTTTTTTAAAGGAAGGGATCGCCTTTAGGAAAGTTCGTCGGTGAGGCGTCGCCCCCCCCCCCTTCCGCCTTGGTGCCAGGGCGCGGCCTGCAGGTGACCAGTTAGTGGGGCCCGCACGACTGTCGCTCCTTCGGGCTGGGTTGCCCCCCCCGGTCAGGACCTGTGTTCCCTCTAAGCTGAGTCAGTGTGAGCTAGCTCACAGGTTTTTAGCCTCCGGCTCACACGTTTTTGTCTTAGCTCAGGAAGGGATGGCTCCAGAGCAAACTCATGGATGCAGCAGCCAAATCGCTCGCTCACAACTCGAATGCCAGGAGCTCACAAAGTAGGATTTTGGCTGACAAGACTCCACAGTTTAAAGGGAGCGTCGGTCAGGGCTCACAAATCCCTCTAAGCCGAGTCAGTGTGAGCCAGCTCACAGGTTTTTAGCCTCCGGCTCACACGTTTTTGTCTTAGCTCAGGAAGGGATGGCTCCAGAGCAAACTCATGGATGCAGCAGCCAAATCGCTCGCTCACAACTCGAATGCCAGCCTTGCCAGGAGCTCACAAAGTAGGATTTTTGCTGACAAGACTCCACAGCTTACAGGGAGCGTCGGTCAGGGCCAGTGTTCCCTCTAAGCTGAGTGAGTGTGAGCCAGCTCACAGTTTTTTTAGCCTCTGGCTCACACACCCATATATATATATATGTTTTGCCTTAGCTCAGGAAGGAGAGCTCCAAACTGATTGACGCAGCAGCCAAATCGCTCGCTCCCGACTTGAACGCCAGTCGTTCCCTCGGTAGAATGTCTGCTCACAGGACTGAACAGCTTAGAGGGAGCATCAGGGTTTAGGCGGGTCGGCCCGGGGGCGACGGGGCGCAGGAGCGGGGTGGGGTGGGGGTGAGATTGCCATTTCTAAAAAAAAAAAAAAACACCCTGGTTACCTGAAGATCGTCGGCTCCCGAGGCGGCCAGGCCCAGGCTGGGTCCGGGCAGGAGTCTCTGCTCGGGGTGCATGCCATACTGGGAGCCGTGGCTCATGAGCGACAGGTCGTGGCGGCGGTAGGCGTCGAGGCAGCCGAGCTCCCGCCGCTGCTCATCCAGGCAGGACGACTTGAGGGCGCGGGCGTTGTGCAGGTTGATGAAGTCGGCCGGCTCGCCATGGTGGATCTGCTGGTAGTACTGCTGCGAGTGGTGGAGCGAGTTCAAGGAGTAGGCGTCCGGCGTGACGGCCGGGTGGCTGTGCTGGAACTCGTAGTGGAAGGACTGGTGGTGGAGGGGGGTGTACTGGTGGTTGGTGGAGAAGTAGGGGGAGGCGAACTCGGTGCCGGTGGTGGAGTAGGCGAGCGGCGAGGTGGAGGAGTAGGCGACGGTCGAGTTGGCCACCGACTCCAGGCAGCCCAGTTGCATCAAACGGTAGCTGTTGGATCCGTCGTGACGTATCTGCAAGGGAGAAGGGAGGAAGAGGTGACCCCGATCCGGCGGGTGGGACATGGGGGACGGCGGCTCTCCCGGACAGCCCTCGCCCGCATCGCCCGACCCCTAGCCGGGCCGTCTCCGGTCGGAACGGGCGCCATGGAAGTTTCCCCAGACGGGTGCCATGCGGGGCTCTGTTGCTACTCGGTTGTGTTTTTTTTTAAAGGGGGGGGGGAGGAAGAGAGAGACATGCAGAGAAAGAGAGAGAGCCCTACATATGCAAGCCGGGAGTCCGCACCGTCCAGGAAGCGAGCCGCTCCTTCGAACTGCGCGATCGTGCGCAAACCACCCCAGTTGTAAGCGCTCCGGGCCGGTGCGCGCAAAAGGCGACCTCCGATCCTCCTACGAGCCTAACCCTCGCTCTGTCCTT
Source organism: Gekko japonicus (assembly GCF_001447785.1). Taxonomy (NCBI): domain Eukaryota; kingdom Metazoa; phylum Chordata; class Lepidosauria; order Squamata; family Gekkonidae; genus Gekko; species Gekko japonicus. The sequence continues at coordinate 9,497 of NW_015169858.1, read as the reverse complement.
CCAGAAGAGGCACAGCCCTTCCGGACCCCCACCCGCCTTCCACCCATCTCGGTTGATAACACCGAGGCGCTCCCCGTCCAAACGAATCTCTCCTTCCCTCCACGCGAGTGAGCGTCTTTCCTCGGCGCCCCCCCCCCCACCCCCTCCATTCCCCGAGATTATCGGGACACGGAGTCGCTTTTCGTCCCTGCGCCCGTTTGAACGCGGCCACGGGGCTGCCCTCGTCGACGGCGACAGATGTCATAACGAATTTTCGCCGTCCCCTTTCCCCGAGTCCTCGCTGTCTCTCTCGGAAGCCGGATTATCATTAAACCTAACGGCCCGATGCGGATTAAGGAAGGGAGGGGAAAAAATGGAAAACCTCTCTCTCACACACGACGGCACATACACACTCTGTGTGTGTGCGCGCCCGTGTGTGTGTATCTCTCTCTCTCTCACACACACGCACACACACAGGCGCCTAAGCAGAGAGACACACGCGCGCACACGCACACACACACACCCAGATACACGCGCGCACACACCAAAATACCTCCGCATCGTGGACCAGTCCTGGGAAAGTCGTTGACATTGTGGGTTCGCCGTCAAACGCTCCGGATCCAAGCCCTTCTCCGATTTTTTATTTTTTTTTAAAAGGAGAGCACACAAAAAAGCACCACACAAAGCCGCAGACCCACAATAGTTTCTCTTTTTAAAAAAAAGAAAAAGAAAAGAAAAACCACGGGGTAAAAAAACACACACAAAAAGTCCACTTCCCCGCAGATCCGGGGGGGAAACGGTATATATTTATCCCTATCAAGCGCACCCTTCTCTGTATCCCTAGAATATTTCTCTCCTAATCACAAAGAGACCACGGGCCCGCGTCCGTCTAGCATTGCGGGCCGGCTTCCCTCGTCTCTTCCCCGCACACCCTTTTTCGCGAAAAAACCGGGCGGAACAATTTCCCCCCTCTGCACAAAAGCCGCTCTCCGGTTCAGATTTTGTACTTGCTGGGTATTTCTTTGGCTGATGTCGTAGGTCCCTTGGTAATATAGAAGTTTTGAAAATTAAGCATCAGCACTGCGAACTGGGGAGGACAATAGATAGAGCGGCTCCATCCCAGGAGACAAGGAATAAATATTGTATCTTCCCCTAATAAGGAACTGGAGTTTCTTTCAACGTTTTTCTACATTTTTTCCCTCCTTCGCTCTTTTCCGAACGGGGTTTTTTCTTTTCTTTCTCTCTCTCTCCCCCCCCCCCCTTAGCCAGGCTAAATGGGGAGACCTGATACCTTCCAAAACAGGCCTTTTTAAAAGACAGATTTTTATTGGGGGAAATCAAACAGACAGATGCTAGATTAATTTCCCCAGCCTGTTCTTCGATAAGGAAACGTCCTTTCTCTTCGGTTGTATGGTTGTTGTTGTTGTTGGGTTTGTTTTTTTTAAAATTGGAATACTGACCTACAAGAGAATATTTGGGTTGTAGGAAACTGGATTCTCTGTTGTGTGTGTCTCTGGATTCTCTGGTGTGTGTGTGTGTCTCACTCTGAATGAAAAGCAACGCGTTCAGATGTTTCTTTTCAACGGAAGGAGAGATGGGGTTTATCCCGGCATCTCCAACAAGCCCAGTTCTTTAAGACAGGGTGACTCGAGATGAAATTACACCTGGTTTTTGTTTTTTGTTTTTGAACGGGCGTTTCTAAGGAAGGACTTCTCGGGTGCCCCGAATGCTTTTCCTTGTGACATACGGAAAGGGGGAACGATTCCGGCGGCGTTTGTGCGTTTACACACGGACTCTCCACAGCTCCTACCCGGACAACTTTGTCGATCTCGGAGATCAGTCTAGCTATTTATGCACACACACAGACACACACAACGCGATTGTGAACACTGAACGACACGGGTTCCCTGGACGCCGGGGCAACGTCAGGGTGTGTGTCCACGTGGGGTTTCTTTGTCGGGAAACTGAGGCACGGCCCGGGAGAGCTGGGGAGGGTTCCAGATTGCGCGGGGTTCCAAACTTCCCGTTATCTCCAGAGTCCCCGTCAGGCCGGAGACACGGGTCCGAGAGGCTGGCTCGGCGTTCTGACGCGATATCTCCAACCCGAGTTGTCTCCCCCTCCCTCCCCCTCCCCGGATCTCCACCCAGGCTGGGGAGCTGTTGCTCTCTAGGCGCGCTCCCCACCCCCGACCAACTGGCACCGCCTGTCCGCGCGGCTCCCCGCCGAGGCCGACTGGAGACTGCTGCCAGCGGTGGTGGGGATCGAAGCCCGGCTCGGGCGCGCTTAATTGCCCGTTCATTCGGGGCGCTTTTAAGTGTGGCGCAAACGCGAAGGTGTCTTAATAAGAAGCCGTCGGCAAAGAGACATGTGGGGCGAGTTCTCTCTCTCTCCCCCCTCTCCTTAAAAAAAAAGGAGTCCAGCTTGGGGAGGGTTTCTTCTTGGTATCCGCTCAGGCGAGCGCGCAAGAGCTGTCATTCAAGCGCGCTTGGCTTTATACAAATGGACAAAGGCACACGACTCGCATTGAAGCGCATTGTCTGAAATGGAAAAGTGCGATTATCCAGACGGGCGCAGGGGTCAGCGGCGAACGGCTCGGCCTCTCTCTCTCTC
>NW_015169858.1:4938-6158 GCF_001447785.1 Gekko japonicus | reverse complement strand
ACATCTAAAGAACATTGGTTACATGAGAAACATGTGACTTCCTGTGAGTAACATAAACAAACATTTAACCCCAGATAGACTGAGTGTTTTCAACTTGTAATACCCAACACCCACTCACAAGTTATAACACAAAAGTCATGCAGGTTCAAACATTCATGAAGAGTTTCAAAACGTTGCTTGTCAAGGGGCTTGGTCAGGATGTCGGCAATCATCTGATCAGTAGGACAGTATTGGAGTTCTGTTGGGTTTGATAGTGAGATATTGAAAAAATGGTATTTAGCAGAGATAAGATAACTTAGCAGAAGTAGAGTAAAATAATTCAGACTCAGAGTCCATGTGTGATTAAAATATAAAGTTTTTACTAAATTCTAGCATGGGGAAGGGTAACTGGGATGAAAATTTTAAAAAAGCTAAACGGCTACATCCTTAAACTACAAAGACAAGACTAGAAGATGGAAATGGCTGCTCTTCTTTCTTCTTCTTCAGAACACCAAACAAAGACGGGAAGAGGAGCCATAAAATGCTAAAACACTTTGACACTTTTGTCCCAATCAAACTCCTAGATCAGGGAGAATTTTCCCGGGCTTGTACTCCTAAAACAACATTGGTTACATGAAAAACATTTGACTTCCTGTGAGCAACACAAACAAACATTTAACCCCAGATACAATGATTGTTTTCAACTTGTAATACCCAACAAGTTCAATCAGTCCTTGGTCTTGCAGCTCTTTCACATAGTGACATTTGAGTGTGATGGTCTTGTTTTTAGATTTGGTGCCTTCACCTTTGCAGATGGCAATACAAGCATGATTGTCCTCAAAAAAGTATTATTGCCTTTGGTTCATCTATGCTGAAGTCTTTCAGTAGATGAATAATCCAGTAGAGCTCATAGCTGGCACTTTGTGCTGATACACATTCAGCTTCTCCAGTAAACATGGCTACAATCGTTTGCTTTTGACTAGTCCATTCAATCAAACTGTTTCCATAGTAGAACAAGTATCCAGTTGTAGATTTTCCATCAGGTGAGTTTTTGTCCCAGTTGGCATCCATGTATCCAGTCAGTCTTGGTTCATCACAAGCTGAAATTTTAAGTTTGAAGTCCAAAGTTCCTTTTAGGTATCTTGCAAGTCTCTTAATGGCTTTCCAGTCATGCTCATTGGGTGAACTGGTCTTTCTGCACAAAAGTCCAACAGCTGAAGTTATATCTGGACAACAGATTT
>NW_015169858.1:0-4725 GCF_001447785.1 Gekko japonicus | reverse complement strand
AAGTCTCTGACAAATCAATTCCAATTTTTTTTAGAAGTCTTTTGATGCAGGTGGTTGATTGACTTCCTTCCAGTTACAAGGTTCCTTCACTGGTTGTACACTTGCACAAATTCCATAAATCGGTGGTGGCACAACCTTGGTACTTCTTGCTGATTGTCTCACAGTGGTTGTCTCTCTTACCCTTGGCATCGCTTCTCCTGGTTCCCCTTCTGAGCTGAAACTCTCTCGTGGAGATGGACCTGCTTGTTCACAGGTGGTCTGCGCAGATTGCCAAACAAACACGTTGAAGAAGGAGACATCTGTAGGTTCCTGAATAGCAGGTTGCACTGTGGACTCGGCCAGGTTAGAAGTCTGTAGAACATTGCTTTCTTCAACATGTACCACATTGCATACTTTAACTGTGCAAGTCTTAGGGTTCAGGATTCTGTATCCTTTTCCTCCAGAGGCATATCCAACCAGGATACCAGGTTCTGCTCTTGGGTCAAGTTTGCCTCTTTTCTCCTTTGGTATATGTGCATAAGCTTTAATCCAAAGGCTCTTATATGTTTAAGTCCAGGCATTCTGTTATGCCATAATTCAAAAGGACTTTTATTGGTAGCTTTTGATGGAAATCTGTTATACAAATAGACGGTAGTGTGGACCGCTTCTGCCCAGTAAGACTCTGAAAGTCCAGATTGCATTAGCATAGAATGCACCATTTCTTGAATGGTTCTGTTTAAGCATTCTGCTGTTCCATTTTGTTGAGGAGAATTAAGAATTGTAGTCTTATGTTCAATTCCTTCTTGTTCCATGAATTTTTGGAACTCACTGCTGCAGTATTCTGTACCATTATCTGTGAAACTTTGCCAAATTTGTTTTTAACAGCAGCAACATAGCATTTAAACTTGTCAAGCACCTCATCTTTGCTTCTAAGCATGTAGGTATAGACATATCTGGATTTTCCTTCCAGAAAACTGACAAAATACTTGTTGCCACCAGCAGATTCCTTTATTGGAGCAACCAAATCAGAGTACACGCACTCTAGAAACTTAGTATTGGGGTCATGAGCTTTATTTTTATAAGAGGGAGCTGTGGCTTTGGACGTTAGGCAAACATCACAGCCATTTCTCATGACATCACATCCTTCTGCTTCAATATTGCATTCCTTCAATAACTTTTCCACACTTTTCACATCTCTATGTGCAAATTTTACATGCACCACAAATAAACAGTTTTTATGGTTGCATTCAGTTGATCTGGTTTGGTATACCAGCCCATCATTTCATACCAGCACATCATTTCCCATTTCATCTAAATCAGTATCAGCAATATTTCTCAGGTAATGAAAACCATCATTTTCTTCAAGCTTCACATTAAATCCATTTTAACTCCAAAGTTTCTCATGGCTTGGTCTGAGATCAATATTAAGACCATTTTGCATGATTCTCTTTGTGGATATGAGATTATTTATGGCTTGGGAAATTAGAACACATTCTCTGGGAGTGATTTCCACTATCTCATTGCAATCGTTCAAGGCATATAGTTTAACTGAACCGCATCCCTCTACAGAGAGATTTTTGCGTTCTGCCCCTTGTAGAGCAGGCTGCTTTTCTCTGTCCGAATCAGAGAACCATTTGTCTGAATTGACTATGTGATATGCACTTCCGCTATCTAGTAAAAATGAGTCATTTTGCTCATCATTTCTCTTAGTGACAGACAAAGCTTTCATGTTACTGTTCACAACATCAGCTCTCTGCTTAACAAACACATCTCGTTTCTCACTTGGCTGACTTGGCTTTCCTTGGCCACGCCCCTTAGGGGGTCTGGTTTCAAAGCGGTAAGATGTGGGGCGATCTCTTTGTTCTGGTAAAGTCTTTGATCTACAATGGCTTGCCATATGCCCAAATTTCCCACAATTGTGGCATTTTTATACACTTTTGGCATTCTTCCTTTTATAATCAGGCTTTATGCTAAGTACAGACAAGTCATTTGCAGTCTGAGACATTTCACGTCTATGTCCTTCATCTTTTGGATATGCTAACACATATTCCAGTTTTAAGTCTTTTGTCCCCTTTAAAACAGCCACTTTATGTGAATATTCTCTGGTCAAAAAACCAAGAATCACAACAACAGCTTTTTCCCTTGGTGCACCTTCCATTTCTTTCATTGCATTATAAGCATCCATGACATAATTCAAAGTAGTGATTCACCATTTCTCATTTTCGCATTTATTAATCTTTGATAAAGGAACAAGTAATTAGCATCATTTTTCGAAGCATAAGTTTGCTCAAGCTTCAACATCATTTGTTTTGTGGACGTGCACTCTAAAAATTCCTGATTATCTTTAGTATTCACGGTTTCCATAATTAAAGACATCCCAAATCTATCATGCTCTTTGTACATTTCAAGAGCGGCCCTTGGTGCAGGAGGGTCTTCAGTTAGCACAGAAACAGCCCCACGAACCTGAGGGGCATTCTTTACGGATCCCTTCCACCAAGAGAAATTACTTGAGTCTAAGCTGGGTATATTGAAAAAAGCAAGATTCTTAGCTGCAGACATAATGATTTCTCTTTTTCATACATTACCAAAACCTGAGAGTGGCGAGGACAGTGGCCGATCTTTTGTGAGCGTGGGATTAAGTTTATAGAAGATGCTCCCGTTTAGCGGGATCGGTCTCACCCCCTTTCCTTCTTTCTTTCACTCGGCATGGAAGAAGACGAACTCAGATCAAACAGTACAGGCTTTCTCATACTTGGAAACACAGGCGTCTAGTTTGGTCCCACAAGTTCATGAAGAAAACAGGATGTTGTCTTAAACTCAGAAATCCAATGCGATTTAAGATAAAAATTCTGTTTTAGAAAACTCCAGCACACATGATTTTTTTTGACTCAAAGTCTGGCTGCTGCACTCTGCTTAGCTATCTTGCACAGCTGAAGCGATCTGGGCACCCATAACCTTTGTTGGGTGATAGTGAGATATTGAAAAAATGGTATTTAGCAGATATAAAATGGTCCAACAGAGCCGGAGTAAAATAATTTAGACTCAGAGTTCCTGTGTGATTAAAATATAAAGTTTTTACTAAATTCTAGCATGGGAAGGGTAACTGGGATGAAAATAACAACAGAGCAAAATCTGCTACATCCTTACTCTACAAAGACAAAACTAGAAGAGAGAGATTATGGCTACTCTTCTTCTTCTTCAGAACACCAAACAAAGACGGGAAGAGAAGCCATAAAACGGTAATACACCTTGACACTTTAGTCCCAATCTAATTCCAAGATCAGGGAGAAAATTCCCAGGCTTTCTACAGCTAAAGTAAAACAACGGAGGGAAAAGCCAATGCAGAATCAGCCATTTATTACCAATAGTTCAAAATATCCTGCAGTAAAAGTTGCCGTGATGTGTGAAATCGTGGGCTGTGTATCGCATGGCACCTTAGCATTCATTTGTGCGCACACACACTGACACAGATATACACTAGAGATGTGGCATTTCTCACTTAGGGACCCAAGGGAAGGAGATAAACCCTGAAGAATCACCACTCCTGAACCAATTTCTCAACAGCTTCCCTGGGTGCTCACGAATTCTATTATGGGATATGCGGGAAAAGCTCCCCATAGCTACTGTCTCCACCCCGTGTCTATCATGTCTCCCCTTAGCTGTCTTTTTTTTCCTTTGCAGATAGGGGGTCGTACTGAGACAGTGTGGCTTGTCCACCTAGTGAATTTGTGACAGTGATAAGATCTGAACCACGGACTGCCTGATTGCTAATGCAACCAGTTCTCACACTGCTGTGTTCATACACTGCACATAATGTTAAGAACCAGTGATGACTTATTCCTGGTGACTGGACTTAAACTCCTTCAAATACACCTGGACCAACTCCTAATGATTAGACTCAGGACACCTGATTGCTATTATCCCTTTTGGTAACATCTTGTGTTTTTAAAATTTTCCTAATGGCTGTATGTTGGTCGATAGTGAGATATTGAAAAATTGGTATTTAGCAGAGATAAGATAGTCCAGCAGTCCCGGAGTAAAATAATTCAGACTGAGAATCCATGCATGATTAAAATATAAAGTTTTTACTAAATTCTAGCATGGGAAGGGTAACTGGGATGAAAATAACAACAGAGCAAAATCTGCTACATCCTTACTCTACAAAGACAAAACTAGAAGAGAGAGATTATGGCTACTCTTCTTCTTCTTCAGAACACCAAACAAAGACGGGAAGAGAAGCCATAAAACGGTAATACACCTTGACACTTTAGTCCCAATCTAATTCCAAGATCAGGGAGAAAATTCCCAGGCTTTCTACAGCTAAAGAACATTGGTTAAATGAGAAACATGTGACTACTATCACCCAACAACCCCTCTTTCAGCCCAGTCCTTTTCAGGTATTTCATTCTTTGGCCAAATCCTGTTGCTTTGGTGGACTTTTCTGAAATCCTTAATAAGACACCTGTCTGTCTTTGCTGCACAGTACTGCCTTCATCAGAAACTACGGTGATGGACCATGTTCACAGTTCCCTCAAAGCTCCTTAAATCTATGGTTCATTTTGTTCCTTCTAATTCTGCCAGCCTGCCATTACGCTTAAAGAAAAGTTTTTTTTCTGCTACCCTAGGAACGAGGACATAAAGGTTTTCGGGCAGAATGCTCTCAACATAATATTTTTTTAGGAAGGACTTAAGCTTCAACGTATCCCCATACATGAAGCTGCCTTCTGCTGAATTAGACCACTGGTC